>NC_092091.1:100317347-100511215 GCF_045679555.1 Salvelinus alpinus
GATTAAAGCCATAAGGGCACTAGACATCTACCACCCCACTACCACTATCAGATTAGAGCCATAATGGAGACTAGGTATCTACCACCCCACTACCACTATCAGATTAGAGCCATAATGGAGACTAGGTATCTACCACCCCACTACCACTATCAGATTAGAGCCATAATGGAGAGTAGGTATCTACCACCCCACTACCACTACCAAATTAGAGCCATAATGGAGACTAGGTATATACCACCCCACTATCACTATCAGATTAGAGCCATAATGGAGACTAGGTATCTACCACCCCACTACCACTATCAGATTAGAGCCATAAGGGCACTAGGCATCTATCACCCCACTACCACTATCAGATTAGAGCCATAAAGGCACTAGGCATCTACCACCCCACTACCACTATCAGATTAGAGCCATAATGGAGACTAGGTATCTACCACCCCACTACCACTATCAGATTAGAGCCATAAGGGCTCTAGGCATCTACCACCCCACTATCACTATCAGATTAGAGCCATAATGGAGACTAGGTATCTACCACCCCACTACCACTATCAGATTAGAGCCATAAGGGCACTAGGCATCTATCACCCCACTACCACTATCAGATTAGAGCCATAAAGGCACTAGGCATCTACCACCCCACTACCACTATCAGATTAGAGCCATAATGGAGACTAGGTATCTACCACCCCAATACCACTATCAGATTAGAGCCATAATGGAGACTAGGTATCTACCACCCCACTACCACTATCAGATTAGAGCCATAAGGGCACTAGGCATCTATCACCCCACTACCACAATCAGATTAGAGCCATAAAGGCACTAGGCATCTACCACCCCACTACCACTATCAGATTAGAGCCATAATGGAGACTAGGTATCTACCACCCCACTACCACTATCAGATTAGAGCCATATTGGCACTAGGCATCTACCACCCCACTATCACTATCAGATTAGAGCCATAATGGAGACTAGGTATCTACCACCCCACTACCACTATCAGATTAGAGCCATAAGGGCACTAGGCATCTATCACCCCACTACCACTATCAGATTAGAGCCATAAAGGCACTAGGCATCTACCACCCCACTACCACTATCAGATTAGAGCCATAATGGAGACTAGGTATCTACCACTATCAGATTAGAGCCATAATGGAGAATAGGTTTCTACCACCCCACTACCACTACCAGATTAGAGCCATAATGGAGACTAGGTATCTACCACCCCACTACCACTACCAGATTAGAGCCATAATGGAGACTAGGTATCTACCACCCCACTACCACTATCACATTAGAGATATAATGGGGACTAGGTATCTACCACCCCACTACCTCTATCAGATTAGAGCCATAATGGAGAGTAGGTATCTTCCACCCCACTACCACTATCAGATTAGAGCCATAATGGAGACTAGGTATCTACCACCCCACTACCACTATCAGATTAGAGCCATAATGGAGACTAGGAATCTACCACCCGTCTACCACTACCAGATTAGAGCCATAATGGAGACTAGGTATCTACCACCCCACTACCACTATCAGATTAGAGCCATAAGGGCACTAGGCATCTATCAACCCCACTACCACTATCAGATTAGAGCCATAAAGGCACTAGGCATCTACCACCCCACTACCACTGTCAGATTAGAGCCATTTGGAGACTAGGTATCTACCACCCTACTACCACTATCAGATTAGAGCCATAAGGGCACTAGGCATCTACCACCCCACTACCACTATCAGATTAGAGCCATAAAGGCACTAGGCATCTACCACCCCACTACATCTATCAGATTAGAGCCATAATGGAGACTAGGTATCTACCACCCCAGTACCACTATCAGATTAGAGCCATAATGGAGACTAGGTATCTACCACCCCACTACCACTACCAAATTAGAGCCATAATGGAAACTAGGTATCTACCACCCCACTACCACTATCAGATTAGAGCCATAATGGAGACTAGGTATCTACCACCCCACGACCACTATCAGATTAGAGCCATAATGGAGACTAGGTATCTACCATCCTTCTACCACTATCAGATTAGAGCCATAAGGGCACTAGGCATCTACCACCCCACTACCACTATCAGATTAGAGCCATAATGGAGAGTAGGTATCTTCCACCCCACTACCACTATCAGATTAGAGCCATAATGGAGACTAGGTATCTACCACCCCACTACCACTATCAGATTAGAGCCATAATGGAGACTAGGTATCTACCACCCCACTACCACTATCAGATTAGAGCCATAAGGGCACTAGGCATCTACCACCCCACTACCACTATCAGATTAGAGCCATAAGGGCACAAGGCATCTACCACCCCACTACCACTATCAGATTAGAGCCATGAAGGGACTAGGCATCTACCACCCAACTACCACTATCAGATTAGAGCCATAATGGAGACTAGGTATCTACCACCCCACTACCACTATCAGATTAGAGCCATACGGGCTCTAGGCATCTACCACTCCACTACCACTATCAGATTAGAGCCATAATGAAGACTAGGTATCTATCACCCCACTACCATTATCAGATTAGAGCCATAAGGGCACTAGGCATCTACCACCCCACTACCACTATCAAATTAGAGCCATAATGGAGACTAGGTATCTACCACCCCACTACCACTACCAAATTAGAGCCATAATGGAAACTAGGTATCTACCATCCCACTACCACTATCAGATTAGAGCCATAATGGAGACTAGGTATCTACCACCCCACTACCACTATCAGATTAGAGCCATAATGGAGACTAGGTATCTACCACCCCACTACCACTATCAGATTAGAGCCATAAGGGCACTAGGCATCTATCACCCCACTACCACTATCAGATTAGAGCCATAAAGGCACTAGGCATCTACCACCCCACTACCACTATCAGATTAGAGCAATAATCGAGACTAGGTATCTACCATCCCACTACCACTATCAGATTAGAGCCATAATGGAGAATAGGTTTCTACCACCCCACTACCACTACCAGATTAGAGCCATATGGAGACTAGGTTTCTACCACCCCACTACCACTATCAGACTAGAGCCATAATGGAGACTAGGTATCTACCACCCCACTACCACTATCAGATTAGAGACATAATGGAGACTAGGTATCTACCACCCGTCTACCACTATCAGATTAGAGCCATAATGGAGACTAGGTATCTACCACCCCACTACCACTATCAGATTAGAGCCATAATGGAGACTAGACATCTACCACTATCAGATTAGAGCCATAAGGGCACTAGACATCTACCACCCCACTACCACTATCAGATTAGAGCCATAATGGAGACTGGGTATCTACCACCCCACTACATCTATCAGATTAGAGCCATAATGGAGACTAGGTATCTCCCACTCCACTACCACTATCAGATTAGAGCCATAATGGAGACTAGGTATCTACCACCCCACTACCACTATCAGATTAGAGCCATAAGGGCACTAGGCATCTATCACCACACTACCACTATCAGATTAGAGCCATAAAGGCACTAGGCATCTACCACCCCACTACCACTATCAGATTAGAGCCATAATGGAGACTAGGTATCTACCACCCCACTACCACTATCAGATTAGAGCCATAATGGAGAATAGGTTTCTACCACCCCACTACCACTACCAGATTAGAGCCATAATGGAGACTAGGTATCTACCACACCACTACCACTATCAGATTAGAGCCATAAGGGCACTAGGCATCTACCACCCCACTACCACTATCAGATTAGAACCATAAAGGCACTAGGCATCTACCACCCCACTACCACTATCAGATTAGAGCCATAATGGAGACTAGGTATCTACCACCCCACTACCACTATCAGATTAGAGCCATAATGGAGACTAGACGTCTACCACTAACAGATTAAAGCCATAAGGGCACTAGACATCTACCACCCCACTACCACTATCAGATTAGAGCCATAAAGGCACTAGGCATCTACCACCCCACTACATCTATCAGATTAGAGCCATAATGGAGACTAGGTATCTACCACCCCAGTACCACTATCAGATTAGAGCCATAATGGAGACTAGGTATCTACCACCCCACTACCACTACCAAATTAGAGCCATAATGGAAACTAGGTATCTACCACCCCACTACCACTATCAGATTAGAGCCATAATGGAGACTAGGTATCTACCACCCCACGACCACTATCAGATTAGAGCCATAATGGAGACTAGGTATCTACCATCCTTCTACCACTATCAGATTAGAGCCATAAGGGCACTAGGCATCTACCACCCCACTACCACTATCAGATTAGAGCCATAATGGAGAGTAGGTATCTTCCACCCCACTACCACTATCAGATTAGAGCCATAATGGAGACTAGGTATCTACCACCCCACTACCACTATCAGATTAGAGCCATAATGGAGACTAGGTATCTACCACCCCACTACCACTATCAGATTAGAGCCATAAGGGCACTAGGCATCTACCACCCCACTACCACTATCAGATTAGAGCCATAAGGGCACAAGGCATCTACCACCCCACTACCACTATCAGATTAGAGCCATAAAGGGACTAGGCATCTACCACCCAACTACCACTATCAGATTAGAGCCATAATGGAGACTAGGTATCTACCACCCCACTACCACTATCAGATTAGAGCCATACGGGCTCTAGGCATCTACCACTCCACTACCACTATCAGATTAGAGCCATAATGGAGACTAGGTATCTATCACCCCACTACCATTATCAGATTAGAGCCATAAGGGCACAAGGCATCTACCACCCCACTACCACTATCAAATTAGAGCCATAATGGAGACTAGGTATCTACCACCCCACTACCACTACCAAATTAGAGCCATAATGGAAACTAGGTATCTACCATCCCACTACCACTATCAGATTAGAGCCATAATGGAGACTAGGTATCTACCACCCCACTACCACTATCAGATTAGAGCCATAATGGAGACTAGGTATCTACCACCCCACTACCACTATCAGATTAGAGCCATAAGGGCACTAGGCATCTATCACCCCACTACCACTATCAGATTAGAGCCATAAAGGCACTAGGCATCTACCACCCCACTACCACTATCAGATTAGAGCAATAATCGAGACTAGGTATCTACCATCCCACTACCACTATCAGATTAGAGCCATAATGGAGACTAGGTATCTACCACCCCACTACCACTACCAGATTAGAGCCATATGGAGACTAGGTTTCTACCACACCACTACCACTACCAGACTAGAGCCATAATGGAGACTAGGTATCTACCACCCCACTACCACTATCAGATTAGAGACATAATGGAGACTAGGTATCTACCACCCGTCTACCACTATCAGATTAGAGCCATAATGGAGACTAGGTATCTACCACCCCACTACCACTATCAGATTAGAGCCATAATGGAGACTAGACATCTACCACTATCAGATTAGAGCCATAAGGGCACTAGACATCTACCACCCCACTACCACTATCAGATTAGAGCCATAATGGAGACTGGGTATCTACCACCCCACTACATCTATCAGATTAGAGCCATAATGGAGACTAGGTATCTCCCACTCCACTACCACTATCAGATTAGAGCCATAATGGAGACTAGGTATCTACCACCCCACTACCACTATCAGATTAGAGCCATAAGGGCACTAGGCATCTATCACCACACTACCACTATCAGATTAGAGCCATAAAGGCACTAGGCATCTACCACCCCACTACCACTATCAGATTAGAGCCATAATGGAGACTAGGTATCTACCACCCCACTACCACTATCAGATTAGAGCCATAATGGAGAATAGGTTTCTACCACCCCACTACCACTACCAGATTAGAGCCATAATGGAGACTAGGTATCTACCACACCACTACCACTATCAGATTAGAGCCATAAGGGCACTAGGCATCTACCACCCCACTACCACTATCAGATTAGAACCATAAAGGCACTAGGCATCTACCACCCCACTACCACTATCAGATTAGAGCCATAATGGAGACTAGGTATCTCCCACTCCACTACCACTATCAGATTAGAGCCATAATGGAGACTAGGTATCTACCACCCCACTACCACTATCAGATTAGAGCCATAAGGGCACTAGGCATCTACCACCCCACTACCACTATCAGATTAGAACCATAAAGGCACTAGGCATCTACCACCCCACTACCACTATCAGATTAGAGCCATAATGGAGACTAGGTATCTACCACCCCACTACCACTATCAGATTAGAGCCATAATGGAGACTAGACGTCTACCACTAACAGATTAAAGCCATAAGGGCACTAGACATCTACCACCCCACTACCACTATCAGATTAGAGCCATAATGGAGACTAGGTATCTACCACCCCACTACCTCTATCAGATTAGAGCCATAATGGAGACTAGGTATCTACCACCCCACTACCACTATCAGATTAGAGCCATAATGGAGAGTAGGTATCTACCACCCCACTACCACTACCAAATTAGAGCCATAATGGAGACTAGGTATCTACCACCCCACTACCACTATCAGATTAGAGCCATAAGGGCACTAGGCATCTATCACCCCACTACCACTATCAGATTAGAGCCATAAAGGCACTAGGCATCTACCACCCCACTACCACTATCAGATTAGAGCCATAATGGAGACTAGGTATCTACCACCCCACTACCACTATCAGATTAGAGCCATAAGGGCACTAGGCATCTACCACCCCACTATCACTATCAGATTAGCGCCATAATGGAGACTAGGTATCTACCACCCCACTACCACTATCAGATTAGAGCCATAAGGGCACTAGGCATCTATCACCCCACTACCACTATCAGATTAGAGCCATAAAGGCACTAGGCATCTACCACCCCACTACCACTATCAGATTAGAGCCATAATGGAGACTAGGTATCTACCACTATCAGATTAGAGCCATAATGGAGAATAGGTTTCTACCACCCCACTACCACTACCAGATTAGAGCCATAATGGAGACTAGGTATCTACCACCCCACTACCACTACCAGATTAGAGCCATAATGGAGACTAGGTATCTACCACCCCACTACCACTATCACATTAGAGACATAATGGGGACTAGGTATCTACCACCCCACTACCTCTATCAGATTAGAGCCATAATGGAGAGTAGGTATCTTCCACCCCACTACCACTATCAGATTAGAGCCATAATGGAGACTAGGTATCTACCACCCCAATACCACTATCAGATTAGAGCCATAATGGAGACTAGGAATCTACCACCCGTCTACCACTACCAGATTAGAGCCATAAGGGCACTAGGCATCTATCAACCCCACTACCACTATCAGATTAGAGCCATAAGGGCACTAGGCATCTACCACCCCACTACCACTATCAGATTAGAGCCATAAAGGCACTAGGCATCTACCACCCCACTACATCTATCAGATTAGAGCCATAATGGAGACTAGGTATCTACCACCCCACTACCACTATCAGATTAGAGCAATAAGGGCACTAGGCATCTATCACCCCACTACCACTATCAGATTAGAGCCATAAAGGCACTAGGCATCTACCACCCCACGACCACTATCAGATTAGAGCCATAATAGAGACTAGGTATCTACCACCCTTCTACCACTATCAGATTAGAGCCATAAGGGCACTAGGCATCTACCACCCCACTACCACTATCAGATTAGAGCCATAAAGGCACTAGGCATCTACCACCCCACTACCACTAGTCGATTAGAGCCATAATGGAGACTAGGTATCTACCACCCCACTACCACTATCAGATTAGAGCCATAAGGGCACTAGGCATCTACCACCCCACTACCACTATCAGATTAGAGCCATAAAGGCACTAGGCATCTACCACCCCACTACCACTATCAGATTAGAGCGATAAGGGCACTAGGCATCTACCACCCCACTACCACTATCAGATTAGAGCCATAAAGGCACTAGGCATCTACCACCCCAATACCACTATCAGATTAGAGCCATAATGGAGACTAGGTATCTACCACCCCACTACCACTATCAGATTAGAGCCATACGGGCTCTAGGCATCTACCACTCCACTACCACTATCAGATTAGAGCCATAATGGAGACTAGGTATCTATCACCCCCCTACCATTATCAGATTAGAGCCATAAGGGCACTAGGCATCTACCACCCCACTACCACTATCAGATTGGAGCCATAATGGAGACTAGACATCTACCACTATCAGATTAGAGCCAAAAGGGCACTAGACATCTACCACCCCACTACCACTATCAGATTAGAGCCATAATGGAGACTAGGTATCTACCACCCCACTACCTCTATCAGATTAGAGCCATAGTGGAGACTAGGTATCTCCCACCCCACTACCATTATCAGATTAGAACCATCATGGAGACTAGGTATCTACCACCCCACTACCACTACCAAATTAGAGCCATAATGGAGACTAGGCATCTACCACCCCACTACCTATATCAGATTAGAGCCATAATGGAGACTAGGTATCTACCACCCCACTACCTCTATCAGATTAGAGCCATAATGGAGACTAAGTATCTACCACCCCACTACCTCTATCAGATTAGAGCCATAAGGGCACTAGAAATCTACCTCCCCACTACCACTATCAGATTAGAGCCATAATGGAGACTAGGTATCTACCACCCCACTACCACTATCAGATTAGAGCCATAAGGGCACTAGGCATCTACCATCCCACTATCACTATCAGATTAGAGCCATAATGGAGACTAGGTATCTACCACCCCACTACCACTAGTCGATTAGAGCCATAATGGAGACTAGGTATCTACCACCCCACTACCACTATCAGATTAGAGCCATAAGGGCACTAGGCATCTACCAACCCACTACCACTATCAGATTAGAGCCATAAAGGCACTAGGCATCTACCACCCCACTACCACTATCAGATTAGAGCCATAAGGGCACTAGGCATCTATCACCCCACTACCACTATCAGATTAGAGCCATAAAGGCACTAGGCATCTACCACCCCAATACCACTATCAGATTAGAGCCATAATGGAGACTAGGTATCTACCACCCCACTACCACTATCAGATTAGAGCCATACGGGCTCTAGGCATCTACCACTCCACTACCACTATCAGATTAGAGCCATAATGGAGACTAGGTATCTATCACCCCACTACCATTATCAGATTAGAGCCATAAGGGCACTAGGCATCTACCACCCCACTACCACTATCAGATTAGAGCCATAATGGAGACTAGACATCTACCACTATCAGAATAGAGCCAAAAGGGCACTAGACATCTACCACCCCACTACCACTACCAAATTAGAGCCATAATGGAGACTAGGTATCTACCACCCCACTACCACTATCAGATTAGAGCCATAAGGGCACTAGGCATCTATCACCCCACTACCACTATCAGATTAGAGCCATAAAGGCACTAGGCATCTACCACCCCACTACCACTATCAGATTAGAGCCATAATGGAGACTAGGTATCTACCACCCCACTACTACTATCAGATTAGAGCCATAAGGGCACTAGGCATCTACCACCCCACTATCACTATCAGATTAGAGCCATAATGGAGACTAGGTATCTACCACCCCACTACCACTATCAGATTAGAGCCATAAGGGCACTAGGCATCTATCACCCCACTACCACTATCAGATTAGAGCCATAAAGGCACTAGGCATCTACCACCCCACTACCACTATCAGATTAGAGCCATAATGGAGACTAGGTATCTACCACCCCACTACCACTATCAGATTAGAGCCATAATGGAGACTAGGTATCTACCACCCCACTACCACTATCAGATTAGAGCCATAAGGGCACTAGGCATCTATCACCCCACTACCACTATCAGATTAGAGCCATAAAGGCACTAGGCATCTACCACCCCACTACCACTATCAGATTAGAGCCATAATGGAGACTAGGTATCTACCACCCCACTACCACTATCAGATTAGAGCCATAAGGGCACTAGGCATCTATCACCCCACTACCACTATCAGATTAGAGCCATAAAGGCACTAGGCATCTACCACCCCACTACCACTATCAGATTAGAGCCATAATGGAGACTAGGTATCTACCACTATCAGATTAGAGCCATAATGGAGAATAGGTTTCTACCACCCCACTACCACTACCAGATTAGAGCCATAATGGAGACTAGGTATCTACCACCCCACTACCACTACCAGATTAGAGCCATAATGGAGACTAGGTATCTACCACCCCACTACCACTATCACATTAGAGACATAATGGGGACTAGGTATCTACCACCCCACTACCTCTATCAGATTAGAGCCATAATGGAGAGTAGGTATCTTCCACCCCACTACCACTATCAGATTAGAGCCATAATGGAGACTAGGTATCTACCACCCCACTACCACTATCAGATTAGAGCCATAATGGAGACTAGGAATCTACCACCCGTCTACCACTACCAGATTAGAGCCATAAGGGCACTAGGCATCTATCAACCCCACTACCACTATCAGATTAGAGCCATAAGGGCACTAGGCATCTACCACCCCACTACCACTATCAGATTAGAGCCATAAAGGCACTAGGCATCTACCACCCCACGACCACTATCAGATTAGAGCCATAATAGAGACTAGGTATCTACCACCCTTCTACCACTATCAGATTAGAGCCATAAGGGCACTAGGCATCTACCACCCCACTACCACTATCAGATTAGAGCCATAAAGGCACTAGGCATCTACCACCCCACTACCACTAGTCGATTAGAGCCATAATGGAGACTAGGTATCTACCACCCCACTACCACTATCAGATTAGAGCCATAAGGGCACTAGGCATCTACCACCCCACTACCACTATCAGATTAGAGCCATAAAGGCACTAGGCATCTACCACCCCACTACCACTATCAGATTAGAGCGATAAGGGCACTAGGCATCTACCACCCCACTACCACTATCAGATTAGAGCCATAAAGGCACTAGGCATCTACCACCCCAATACCACTATCAGATTAGAGCCATAATGGAGACTAGGTATCTACCACCCCACTACCACTATCAGATTAGAGCCATACGGGCTCTAGGCATCTACCACTCCACTACCACTATCAGATTAGAGCCATAATGGAGACTAGGTATCTACCACTATCAGATTAGAGCCATAATGGAGAATAGGTTTCTACCACCCCACTACCACTACCAGATTAGAGCCATAATGGAGACTAGGTATCTACCACCCCACTACCACTACCAGATTAGAGCCATAATGGAGACTAGGTATCTACCACCCCACTACCACTATCACATTAGAGACATAATGGGGACTAGGTATCTACCACCCCACTACCTCTATCAGATTAGAGCCATAATGGAGAGTAGGTATCTTCCACCCCACTACCACTATCAGATTAGAGCCATAATGGAGACTAGGTATCTACCACCCCACTACCACTATCAGATTAGAGCCATAACGGAGACTAGGAATCTACCACCCGTCTACCACTACCAGATTAGAGCCATAAGGGCACTAGGCATCTATCAACCCCACTACCACTATCAGATTAGAGCCATAAGGGCACTAGGCATCTACCACCCCACTACCACTATCAGATTAGAGCCATAAAGGCACTAGGCATCTACCACCCCACGACCACTATCAGATTAGAGCCATATTAGAGACTAGGTATCTACCAACCTTCTACCACTATCAGATTAGAGCCATAAGGGCACTAGGCATCTACCACCCCACTACCACTATCAGATTAGAGCCATAAAGGCAATAGGCATCTACCACCCCACTACCACTAGTCGATTAGAGCCATAATGGAGACTAGGTATCTACCACCCCACTACCACTATCAGATTAGAGCCATAAGGGCACTAGGCATCTACCACCCCACTACCACTATCAGATTAGAGCCATAAAGGCACTAGGCATCTACCACCCCAATACCACTATCAGATTAGAGCCATAATGGAGACTAGGTATCTACCACCCCACTACCACTATCAGATTAGAGCCATACGGGCTCTAGGCATCTACCACTCCACTACCACTATCAGATTAGAGCCATAATGGAGACTAGGTATCTATCACCCCCCTACCATTATCAGATTAGAGCCATAAGGGCACTAGGCATCTACCACCCCACTACCACTATCAGATTGGAGCCATAATGGAGACTAGACATCTACCACTATCAGATTAGAGCCAAAAGGGCACTAGACATCTACCACCCCACTACCACTATCAGATTAGAGCCATAATGGAGACTAGGTATCTACCACCCCACTACCTCTTTCAGATTAGAGCCATAGTGGAGACTAGGTATCTCCCACCCCACTACCATTATCAGATTAGAACCATCATGGAGACTAGGTATCTACCACCCCACTACCACTACCAAATTAGAGCCATAATGGAGACTAGGCATCTACCACCCCACTACCTATATCAGATTAGAGCCATAAGGGCACTAGAAATCTACCTCCCCACTACCACTATCAGATTAGAGCCATAATGGAGACTAGGTATCTACCACCCCACTACCACTATCAGATTAGAGCCATAAGGGCACTAGGCATCTACCACCCCACTATCACTATAAGATTAGAGCCATAATGGAGACTAGGTATCTACCACCCCACTACCACTAGTCGATTAGAGCCATAATGGAGACTAGGTATCTACCACCCCACTACCACTATCAGATTAGAGCCATAAGGGCACTAGGCATCTACCACCCCACTACCACTATCAGATTAGAGCCATAAAGGCACTAGGCATCTACCACCCCACTACCACTATCAGATTAGAGCCATAAGGGCACTAGGCATCTATCACCCCACTACCACTATCAGATTAGAGCCATAAAGGCACTAGGCATCTACCACCCCAATACCACTATCAGATTAGAGCCATAATGGAGACTAGGTATCTACCACCCCACTACCACTCTCAGATTAGAGCCATACGGGCTCTAGGCATCTACCACTCCACTACCACTATCAGATTAGAGCCATAATGGAGACTAGGTATCTATCACCCCACTACCATTATCAGATTAGAGCCATAAAGGCACTAGGCATCTACCACCCCACTACCACTATCAGATTAGAGCCATAATGGAGACTAGGTATCTACCACCCCACTACCACTATCAGATTAGAGCCATAAGGGCACTAGGCATCTATCACCCCACTACCACTATCAGATTAGAGCCATAAAGGCACTAGGCATCTACCACCCCACTACCACTATCAGATTAGAGCCATAATGGAGACTAGGTATCTACCACTATCAGATTAGAGCCATAATGGAGAATAGGTTTCTACCACCCCACTACCACTACCAGATTAGAGCCATAATGGAGACTAGGTATCTACCACCCCACTACCACTACCAGATTAGAGCCATAATGGAGACTAGGTATCTACCACCCCACTACCACTATCACATTAGAGACATAATGGGGACTAGGTATCTACCACCCCACTACCTCTATCAGATTAGAGCCATAATGGAGAGTAGGTATCTTCCACCCCACTACCACTATCAGATTAGAGCCATAATGGAGACTAGGTATCTACCACCCCACTACCACTATCAGATTAGAGCCATAATGGAGACTAGGAATCTACCACCCGTCTACCACTACCAGATTAGAGCCATAAGGGCACTAGGCATCTATCAACCCCACTACCACTATCAGATTAGAGCCATAAGGGCACTAGGCATCTACCACCCCACTACCACTATCAGATTAGAGCAATAAAGGCACTAGGCATCTACCACCCCACGACCACTATCAGATTAGAGCCATAATAGAGACTAGGTATCTACCACCCTTCTACCACTATCAGATTAGAGCCATAAGGGCACTAGGCATCTACCACCCCACTACCACTATCAGATTAGAGCCATAAAGGCACTAGGCATCTACCACCCCACTACCACTAGTCGATTAGAGCCATAATGGAGACTAGGTATCTACCACCCCACTACCACTATCAGATTAGAGCCATAAGGGCACTAGGCATCTACCACCCCACTACCACTATCAGATTAGAGCCATAAAGGCACTAGGCATCTACCACCCCACTACCACTATCAGATTAGAGCGAGAAGGGCACTAGGCATCTACCACCCCACTACCACTATCAGATTAGAGCCATAAAGGCACTAGGCATCTACCACCCCAATACCACTATCAGATTAGAGCCATAATGGAGACTAGGTATCTACCACCCCACTACCACTATCAGATTAGAGCCATACGGGCTCTAGGCATCTACCACTCCACTACCACTATCAGATTAGAGCCATAATGGAGACTAGGTATCTACCACTATCAGATTAGAGCCATAATGGAGAATAGGTTTCTACCACCCCACTACCACTACCAGATTAGAGCCATAATGGAGACTAGGTATCTACCACCCCACTACCACTACCAGATTAGAGCCATAATGGAGACTAGGTATCTACCACCCCACTACCACTATCACATTAGAGACATAATGGGGACTAGGTATCTACCACCCCACTACCTCTATCAGATTAGAGCCATAATGGAGAGTAGGTATCTTCCACCCCACTACCACTATCAGATTAGAGCCATAATGGAGACTAGGTATCTACCACCCCACTACCACTATCAGATTAGAGCCATAACGGAGACTAGGAATCTACCACCCGTCTACCACTACCAGATTAGAGCCATAAGGGCACTAGGCATCTATCAACCCCACTACCACTATCAGATTAGAGCCATAAGGGCACTAGGCATCTACCACCCCACTACCACTATCAGATTAGAGCCATAAAGGCACTAGGCATCTACCACCCCACGACCACTATCAGATTAGAGCCATAATAGAGACTAGGTATCTACCAACCTTCTACCACTATCAGATTAGAGCCATAAGGGCACTAGGCATCTACCACCCCACTACCACTATCAGATTAGAGCCATAAAGGCACTAGGCATCTACCACCCCACTACCACTAGTCGATTAGAGCCATAATGGAGACTAGGTATCTACCACCCCACTACCACTATCAGATTAGAGCCATAAGGGCACTAGGCATCTACCACCCCACTACCACTATCAGATTAGAGCCATAAAGGCACTAGGCATCTACCACCCCACTACCACTATCAGATTAGAGCGATAAGGGCACTAGGCATCTACCACCCCACTACCACTATCAGATTAGAGCCATAAAGGCACTAGGCATCTACCACCCCAATACCACTATCAGATTAGAGCCATAATGGAGACTAGGTATCTACCACCCCACTACCACTATCAGATTAGAGCCATACGGGCTCTAGGCATCTACCACTCCACTACCACTATCAGATTAGAGCCATAATGGAGACTAGGTATCTATCACCCCCCTACCACTATCAGATTAGAGCCATAAGGGCACTAGGCATCTACCACCCCACTACCACTATCAGATTGGAGCCATAATGGAGACTAGACATCTACCACTATCAGATTAGAGCCAAAAGGGCACTAGACATCTACCACCCCACTACCACTATCAGATTAGAGCCATAATGGAGACTAGGTATCTACCACCCCACTACCTCTTTCAGATTAGAGCCATAGTGGAGACTAGGTATCTCCCACCCCACTACCACTATCAGATTAGAACCATCATGGAGACTAGGTATCTACCACCCCACTACCACTACCAAATTAGAGCCATAATGGAGACTAGGCATCTACCACCCCACTACCTATATCAGATTAGAGCCATAATGGAGACTAGGTATCTACCACCCCACTACCTCTATCAGATTAGAGCCATAATGGAGACTAAGTATCTACCACCCCACTACCTCTATCAGATTAGAGCCATAAGGGCACTAGAAATCTACCTCCCCACTACCACTATCAGATTAGAGCCATAATGGAGACTAGGTATCTACCACCCCACTACCACTATCAGATTAGAGCCATAAGGGCACTAGGCATCTACCACCCCACTATCACTATAAGATTAGAGCCATAATGGAGACTAGGTATCTACCACCCCACTACCACTAGTCGATTAGAGCCATAATGGAGACTAGGTATCTACCACCCCACTACCACTATCAGATTAGAGCCATAAGGGCACTAGGCATCTACCACCCCACTACCACTATCAGATTAGAGCCATAAAGGCACTAGGCATCTACCACCCCACTACCACTATCAGATTAGAGCCATAAGGGCACTAGGCATCTATCACCCCACTACCACTATCAGATTAGAGCCATAAAGGCACTAGGCATCTACCACCCCAATACCACTATCAGATTAGAGCCATAATGGAGACTAGGTATCTACCACCCCACTACCACTATCAGATTAGAGCCATACGGGCTCTAGGCATCTACCACTCCACTACCACTATCAGATTAGAGCCATAATGGAGACTAGGTATCTATCACCCCACTACCATTATCAGATTAGAGCCATAAGGGCACTAGGCATCTACCACCCCACTACCACTATCAGATTAGAGCCATAATGGAGACTAGACATCTACCACTATCAGATTTGAGCCAAAAGGGCACTAGACATCTACCACCCCACTACCACTATCAGATTAGAGCCATAATGGAGACTAGGTATCTACCACCCCACTACCTCTTTCAGATTAGAGCCATAGTGGAGACTAGGTATCTCCCACCCCACTACCACTATCAGATTAGAACCATCATGGAGACTAGGTATCTACCACCCCACTACCACTACCAAATTAGAGCCATAATGGAGACTAGGCATCTACCACCCCACTACCTCTATCAGATTAGAGCCATAATGGAGACTAGGTATCTACCACCCCACTACCTCTATCAGATTAGAGCCATAATGGAGACTAGGTATCTACCACCCCACTACCTCTATCAGATTAGAGCCATAATGGAGACTAGGTATCTACCACCCCACTACCTCTATCAGATTAGAGCCATAATGGAGACTAGGTATCTACCACCCCACTACCTCTATCAGATTAGAGCCATAAGGGCACTAGAAATCTACCTCCCCACTACCACTATCAGATTAGAGCCATAATGGAGACTAGGTATCTACCACCCCACTACCACTATCAGATTAGAGCCATAAGGGCACTAGGCATCTACCACTCCACTATCACTATAAGATTAGAGCCATAATGGAGACTAGGTATCTACCACCCCACTACAACTATCAGTATGGAGCCATAGTGGAGACTAGGTATCTACCACCCCACTACCACTATCAGATTAGAGCCATAAGGGCACTAGGCATCTATCACCCCACTACCACTATCAGATTAGAGCCATAAAGGCACTAGGCATCTACCACCCCAATACCACTATCAGATTAGAGCCATAATGGAGACTAGGTATCTACCACCCCACTACCACTATCAGATTAGAGCCATACGGGCTCTAGGCATCTACCACTCCACTACCACTATCAGATTAGAGCCATAATGGAGACTAGGTATCTATCACCCCACTACCATTATCAGATTAGAGCCATAAGGGCACTAGGCATCTACCACCCCACTACCACTATCAGATTAGAGCCATAATGGAGACTAGACATCTACCACTATCAGATTAGAGCCAAAAGGGCACTAGACATCTACCACCCCACTACCACTATCAGATTAGAGCCATAATGGAGACTAGGTATCTACCACCCCACTACCTCTTTCAGATTAGAGCCATAGTGGAGACTAGGTATCTCCCACCCCACTACCACTATCAGATTAGAACCATCATGGAGACTAGGTATCTACCACCCCACTACCACTACCAAATTAGAGCCATAATGGAGACTAGGAATCTACCACCCCACTACCTCTATCAGATTAGAGCCATAATGGAGACTAGGTATCTACCACCCCACTACCTCTATCAGATTAGAGCCATAATGGAGACTAGGTATCTACCACCCCACTACCTCTATCAGATTAGAGCCATAATGGAGACTAGGTATCTACCACCCCACTACCTCTATCAGATTAGAGCCATAATGGAGACTAGGTATCTACCACCCCACTACCTCTATCAGATTAGAGCCATAAGGGCACTAGAAATCTACCTCCCCACTACCACTATCAGATTAGAGCCATAATGGAGACTAGGTATCTACCACCCCACTACCACTATCAGATTAGAGCCATAAGGGCACTAGGCATCTACCACTCCACTATCACTATCAGATTAGAGCCATAATGGAGACTAGGTATCTACCACCCCACTACAACTATCAGTATGGAGCCATAGTGGAGACTAGGTATCTACCACCCCACTACCACTATCAGATTAGAGCCATAAGGGCACTTGGCATCTACCACCCCACTACCACAATGAGATTAGAGCCATAAAGGCACTAGGCATCTACCACCCCACTACCACTATCAGATTAGAGCCATAATGGAGACTAGGTATCTACCACCCCACTACCACTATCAGACTAGAGCCATAAGGGCACTAAGCATCTATCACCCCGCTACCACTATCAGATTAGAGCCATAAAGGCACTAGGTATCTACCACCCCACTACCACTATCAGATTAGAGCCATACGGGCTCTAGGCATCTACCACTCCACTACCACTATCAGATTAGAGCCATAATGGAGACTAGGTATCTATCACCCCCCTACCATTATCAGATTAGAGCCATAAGGGCACTAGGCATCTACCACCCCACTACCACTATCAGATTGGAGCCATAATGGAGACTAGACATCTACCACTATCAGATTAGAGCCAAAAGGGCACTAGACATCTACCACCCCACTACCACTATCAGATTAGAGCCATAATGGAGACTAGGTATCTACCACCCCACTACCTCTTTCAGATTAGAGCCATAGTGGAGACTAGGTATCTCCCACCCCACTACCACTATCAGATTAGAACCATCATGGAGACTAGGTATCTACCACCCCACTACCACTACCAAATTAGAGCCATAATGGAGACTAGGCATCTACCACCCCACTACCTATATCAGATTAGAGCCATAATGGAGACTAGGATCTACCACCACACTACCTCTATCAGATTAGAGCCATAATGGAGACTAAGTATCTACCACCCCACTACCTCTATCAGATTAGAGCCATAAGGGCACTAGAAATCTACCTCCCCACTACCACTATCAGATTAGAGCCATAATGGAGACTAGGTATCTACCACCCCACTACCACTATCAGATTAGAGCCATAAGGGCACTAGGCATCTACCACCCCACTATCACTATCAGATTAGAGCCATAATGGAGACTAGGTATCTACCACCCACCTACCACTAGTCGATTAGAGCCATAATGGAGACTAGGTATCTACCACCCCACTACCACTATCAGATTAGAGCCATAAGGGCACTAGGCATCTACCACCCCACTACCACTATCAGATTAGAGCCATAAAGGCACTAGGCATCTACCACCCCACTACCACTATCAGATTAGAGCCATAAGGGCACTAGGCATCTATCACCCCACTACCACTATCAGATTAGAGCCATACGGGCTCTAGGCATCTACCACTCCACTACCCCTATCAGATTAGAGCCATAATGGAGACTAGGTATCTATCACCCCACTACCATTATCAGATTAGAGCCATAAGGGCACTAGGCATCTACCACCCCACTACCACTATCAGATTAGAGCCATAATGGAGACCAGACATCTACCACTATCAGATTAGAGCCAAAAGGGCACTAGACATCTACCACCCCACTACGACTATCAGATTAGAGCCATAATGGAGACTAGGTATCTATCACCCCACTACCATTATCAGATTAGAGCCATAAGGGCACTAGGCATCTACCACCCCACTACCACTATCAGATTAGAGCCATAATGGAGACCAGACATCTACCACTATCAGATTAGAGCCAAAAGGGCACTAGACATCTACCACCCCACTACGACTATCAGATTAGAGCCATAATGGAGACTAGGTATCTACCACCCCACTACCTCTATCAGATTAGAGCCATAATGGAGACTAGGTATCTACCACCCCACTACCTCTATCAGATTAGAGCCATAATGGAGACTAGGTATCTACCACCCCACTACCTCTATCAGATTAGAGCCATAATGGAGACTAGGTATCTACCACCCCACTACCTCTATCAGATTAGAGCCATAAGGGCACTAGAAATCTACCTCCCCACTACCACTATCAGATTAGAGCCATAATGGAGACTAGGTATCTACCACCCCACTACCACTATCAGATTAGAGCCATAAGGGCACTAGGCATCTACCACCCCACTATCACTATCAGATTAGAGCCATAATGGAGACTAGGTATCTACCACCCCACTACAACTATCAGTATGGAGCCATAGTGGAGACTAGGTATCTACCACCCCACTACCACTATCAGATTAGAGCCATAAGGGCACTTGGCATCTACCACCCCACTACCACTATCAGATTAGAGCCATAAAGGCACTAGGCATCTACCACCCCACTACCACTATCAGATTAGAGCCATAATGGAGACTAGGTATCTACCACCCCACTACCACTATCAGATTAGAGCAATAAGGGCACTAGGCATCTATCACCCCACTACCACTATCAGATTAGAGCCATAAAGGCACTAGGCATCTACCACCCCACGACCACTATCAGATTAGAGCCATAATAGAGACTAGGTATCTACCACCCTTCTACCACTATCAGATTAGAGCCATAAGGGCACTAGGCATCTACCACCCCACTACCACTATCAGATTAGAGCCATAAGGGCACTAGGCATCTACCACCCCACTACCACTATCAGATTAGAGCCATAAAGGCACTAGGCATCTACCACCCCACTACCACTATCAGATTAGAGCCATAAGGGCACTAGGCATCTACCACCCCACTACCACTATCAGATTAGAGCCATAAAGGCACTAGGCATCTACCACCCCAATACCACTATCAGATTAGAGCCATAATGGAGACTAGGTATCTACCACCCCACTACCACTATCAGATTAGAGCCATACAGGCTCTAGGCATCTACCACTCCACTACCACTATCAGATTAGAGCCATAATGGAGACTAGGTATCTATCACCCCACTACCATTATCAGATTAGAGCCATAAGGGCACTAGGCATCTACCACCCCACTACCACTATCAGATTGGAGCCATAATGGAGACTAGACATCTACCACTATCAGATTAGAGCCAAAAGGGCACTAGACATCTACCACCCCACTACCACTATCAGATTAGAGCCATAATGGAGACTAGGTATCTACCACCCCACTACCTCTTTCAGATTAGAGCCATAGTGGAGACTAGGTATCTCCCACCCCACTACCACTATCAGATTAGAACCATCATGGAGACTAGGTATCTACCACCCCACTACCACTACCAAATTAGAGCCATAATGGAGACTAGGCATCTACCACCCCACTACCTATATCAGATTAGAGCCATAATGGAGACTAGGTATCTACCACCCCACTACCTCTATCAGATTAGAGCCATAATGGAGACTAGGTATCTACCACCCCACTACCTCTATCAGATTAGAGCCATAAGGGCACTAGAAATCTACCTCCCCACTACCACTATCAGATTAGAGCCATAATGGAGACTAGGTATCTACCACCCCACTACCACTATCAGATTAGAGCCATAAGGGCACTAGGCATCTACCACCCCACTATCACTATCAGATTAGAGCCATAATGGAGACTAGGTATCTACCACCCCACTACCACTAGTCGATTAGAGCCATAATGGAGACTAGGTATCTACCACCCCACTACCACTATCAGATTAGAGCAATAAGGGCACTAGGCATCTACCACCCCACTACCACTATCAGATTAGAGCCATAAGGGCACTAGGCATCTACCACCCCACTACCACTATCAGATTAGAGCCATAAAGGCACTAGGCATCTACCACCCCAATACCACTATCAGATTAGAGCCATAATGGAGACTAGGTATCTACCACCCCACTACCACTATCAGATTAGAGCCATACGGGCTCTAGGCATCTACCACTCCACTACCACTATCAGATTAGAGCCATAATGGAGACTAGGTATCTATCACCCCACTACCATTATCAGATTAGAGCCATAAGGGCACTAGGCATCTACCACCCCACTACCACTATCAGATTAGAGCCATAATGGAGACTAGACATCTACCACTATCAGATTAGAGCCAAAAGGGCACTAGACATCTACCACCCCACTACCACTATCAGATTAGAACCATCATGGAGACTAGGTATCTACCACCCCACTACCACTACCAAATTAGAGCCATAATGGAGACTAGGCATCTACCACCCCACTACCTATATCAGATTAGAGCCATAATGGAGACTAGGTATCTACCACCCCACTACCTCTATCAGATTAGAGCCATAATGGAGACTAGGTATCTACCACCCCACTACCTCTATCAGATTAGAGCCATAAGGGCACTAGAAATCTACCTCCCCACTACCACTATCAGATTAGAGCCATAATGGAGACTAGGTATCTACCACCCCACTACCACTATCAGATTAGAGCCATAAGGGCACTAGGCATCTACCACCCCACTATCACTATCAGATTAGAGCCATAATGGAGACTAGGTATCTACCACCCCACTACAACTATCAGTATGGAGCCATAGTGGAGACTAGGTATCTACCACCCCACTACCACTATCAGATTAGAGCCATAAGGGCACTTGGCATCTACCACCCCACTACCACTATCAGATTAGAGCCATAAAGGCACTAGGCATCTACCACCCCACTACCACTATCAGATTAGAGCCATAATGGAGACTAGGTATCTACCACCCCACTACCACTATCAGACTAGAGCCATAAGGGCACTAAGCATCTATCACCCCGCTACCACTATCAGATTAGAGCCATAAAGGCACTAGGCATCTACCACCCCACTACCACTATCAGATTATAGCCATAATGGAGACTAGGTATCTACCACCCCACTACCACTATCAGATTAGAGCCATAAGGGCACTAGGCATCTACCACCCCACTACCACTATCAGATTAGAGCCATAATGGAGACTAGGTATCTACCACCCCACTACCACTATCAGATAAGAGCCATAATGGAGACTAGGTATCTACCACCCCACTACCACTATCAGATTAGAGCCATAATGGAGATTAGGTATCTACAACCCTACTACCACTATCAGATTAGAGCCATAAGGGCACTAGGCATCTACCACCCCACTACCACTATCAGATTAGAGCCATAATGGAGACTAGGTATCTACCACCCCACTACCACTATCATATTAGAGCCATAAGGGCACTAGGCATCTACCACCCCACTACCACTATCCGATTAGAGCCATAAAGGCACTAGGCATCTACCACCCCACTACCACTATCAGATGATAGCCATAATGGAGACTAGGTATCTACCACCCCACTACCACTACCAGATTAGAGCCATAATGGAAACTAGGTATCTACCAACCCACTACCACTATCAGATTAGAGCCATAATGGAGACTAGGTATCTACCACCCCACTACCACTATCAGATTAGAGCCATAAGGGCACTAGGCATCTATCACCCCACTACCACTATCAGATTAGAGCCATAAAGGCACTAGGCATCTACCACCCCACTACCACTATCAGATTACAGCCATAATGGAGACTAGGTATCTACCACCCCACTACCACTATCAGATTAGAGCCATAATGGAGACTAGGTATCTACCACCCCACTACCACTATCAGATTAGAGCCATAAGGGCACAAGGCATCTACCACCCCACTACCTCTATCAGATTAGAGCCATAAAGGCACTAGGCATCTACCACCCCACTACCACTATCAGATTAGAGCCATAATGGAGACTAGGTTTCTACCACCCTACTACCACTATCAGATTAGAGCCATAAGGGCACTAGGCATCTACCACCCCACTACCACCATCAGATTAGAGCCATACGGGCACTAGGCATCTACCACTCCACTACCACTATCAGATTAGAGCCATAATGGAGACTAGGTATCTATCACCCCACTACCATTATCAGATTAGAGCCATAAGGGCACTAGGCATCTACCACCCCACTACCACTATCAGATTAGAGCCATAATGGAGACTAGGTATCTACCACCCCACTATCACTATCAGATTAGAGCCATACGGGCTCTAGGCATCTACCACTCCACTACCACTATCAGATTAGAGCCATAATGGAGACTAGGTATCTACCACCCCACTACCACTATCAGATTAGAGCCATACGGGCTCTAGGCATCTACCACTCCACTACCACTATCAGATTAGAGCCATAATGGAGACTAGGTATCTATCACCCCACTACCATTATCAGATTAGAGCCATAAGGGCACTAGGCATCTACCACCCCACTACCACTATCAGATTAGAGCCATAATGGAGATTAGACATCTACCACTATCAGATTAGAGCCAAAAGGGCACTAGACATCTACCACCCCACTACCACTATCAGATTAGAGCCATAATGGAGACTAGGTATCTACCACCCCACTACCTCTTTCAGATTAGAGCCATAATGGAGACTAGGTATCTCCCACCCCACTACCACTATCAGATTAGAACCATCCTGGAGACTAGGTATCTACCACCCCACTACCACTACCAAATTAGAGCCATAATGGAGACTAGGCATCTACCACCCCACTACCTATATCAGATTAGAGCCATAATGGAGACTAGGTATCTACCACCCCACTACCTCTATCAGATTAGAGCCATAATGGAGACTAGGTATCTACCACCCCACTACCTCTATCAGATTAGAGCCATAAGGGCACTAGAAATCTACCACCCCACTACCACTATCAGATTAGAGCCATAATGGAGACTAGGTATCTACCACCCCACTACCACTATCAGACTAGAGCCATAAGGGCACTAGCCATCTATCACCCCGCTACCACTATCAGATTAGAGCCATAAAGGCACTAGGCATCTACCACCCCACTACCACTATCAGATTAGAGCCATAATGGAGACTAGGTATCTACCACCCCACTACCACTATCAGATTAGAGCCATAAGGGCACTAGGCATCTACCACCCCACTACCACTATCAGATTAGATCCATAAAGGCACTAGGCATCTACCACCCCACTACCACTATCAGATTAGAGCCATAATGGAGACTAGGTATCTACCACCCCACTACCACTATCAGATTAGAGCCATAATGGAGACTAGGTATCTACCACCCCACTACCACTACCAGATTAGAGCCATAATGGAAACTAGGTATCTACCACCCCACTACCACTATCAGATTAGAGCCATAATGGAGACTAGGTATCTACCACCCCACTACCACTATCAGATTAGAGCCATAATGGAGATTAGGTATCTACAACCCTACTACCACTATCAGATTAGAGCCATAAGGGCACTAGGCATCTACCACCCCACTACTACTACCAGATTAGAGCCATAAGGGAGACTAGGTATCTACCACCCCACTACCACTATCAGATTAGAGCCATAATGGAGACTAGGTATCTACCACCCCACTACCACTATCAGATTAGAGCCATAACGGCACTAGGCATCTACCACCACACTACCACTATCAGATTAGAGCCATATTGGAGACTAGGTATCTACCACCCCACTACCACTATCATATTAGAGCCATAAGGGCACTAGGCATCTACCACCCCACTACCACTATCCGATTAGAGCCATAAAGGCACTAGGCATCTACCACCCCACTACCACTATCAGATTAGAGCCATAATGGAGACTAGGTATCTACCACCCCACTACCACTACCAGATTAGAGCCATAATGGAAACTAGGTATCTACCAACCCACTACCACTATCAGATTAGAGCCATAATGGAGACTAGGTATCTACCACCCCACTACCACTATCAGATTAGAGCCATAAGGGCACTAGGCATCTACCACCCCACTATCACTATCAGATTAGAGCCATAATGGAGACTAGGTATCTACCACCCCACTACCACTATCAGATTAGAGCCATAATGGAGACTAGGTATCTACCACCCCACTACCACTATCATATTAGAGCCATAAGGGCACTAGGCATCTATCACCCCACTACCACTATCAGATTAGAGCCATAAAGGCACTAGGCATCTACCACCCCACTACCACTATCAGATTACAGCCATAATGGAGACTAGGTATCTACCACCCCACTACCACTATCAGATTAGAGCCATAATGGAGACTAGGTATCTACCACCCCTCTACCACTACAGATTAGAGCCATAATGGAGACTAGGTATCTACCACCCCACTACCACTATCAGATTAGAGACATAAGGGCACAAGGCATCTACCACCCCACTACCTCTATCAGATTAGAGCCATAAAGGCACTAGGCATCTACCACCCCACTACCACTATCAGATTAGAGCCATAATGGAGACTAGGTATCTACCACCCTACTACCACTATCAGATTAGAGCCATAAGGGCACTAGGCATCTACCACCCCACTACCACTATCAGATTAGAGCCATAAAGGCACTAGGCATCTACCACCCCACTACCACCATCAGATTAGAGCCAAAATGGAGACTAGGTATCTACCACCCCACTACCACTATCAGATTAGAGCCAAAAGGGCACTAGGCATCTACCACCCCACTACCACTATCAGGTTAGAGCCATAAAGGCACTAGGCATCTACCACCCCACTACCACTATCAGATTAGAGCCATAATGGAGACTAGGTATCTACCACCCCACTACCACTATCAGATTAGAGCCATAATGGAGACTAGGTATCTACCACCCCACTACCTCTATCAGATTAGAGCCATAATGGAAACTAGGTATCTACCACCCCACTACCACTATCAGATTAGAGCCATAATGGAGACTAGACATCTACCACCCCACTACCACTATCAGATTAGAGCCATAATGGAGACTAGGTATCTACCACCCCAATACCACTATCAGATTAGAGCCATAATGGAAACTAGACATCTAACACTATCAGATTAGAGCCATAAGGGCACTAGACATCTACCAACCCACTACCACTATCAGATTAGAGCCATAATGGAGACTAGGTATCTACCACCCCACTACCTCTATCAGATTAGAGCCATAATGGAGAGTAGGTATCTTCCACCCCACTACCACTATCAGATTAGAGCCATAATGGAAACTAGACATCTAACACTATCAGATTAGAGCCATAAGGGCACTAGACATCTACCACCCCACTACCACTATCAGATTAGAGCCATAAGGGCACTAGGCATCTACCACCCCACTACCACTATCCGATTAGAGCCATAAAGGCACTAGGCATCTACCACCCCACTACCACTATCAGATTAGAGCCATAATGGAGACTAGGTATCTACCACCCCACTACCACTACCAGATTAGAGCCATAATGGAAACTAGGTATCTACCAACCCACTACCTCTATCAGATTAGAGCCATAATGGAGACTAGGTATCTACCACCCCACTACCACTATCAGATTAGAGCCATAAGGGCACTAGGCATCTACCACCCCACTATCACTATCAGATTAGAGCCATAATGGAGACTAGGTATCTACCACCCCACTACCACTATCAGATTAGAGCCATAATGGAGACTAGGTATCTACCACCCCACTACCACTATCAGATTAGAGCCATAAGGGCACTAGGCATCTATCACCCCACTACCACTATCAGATTAGAGCCATAAAGGCACTAGGCATCTACCACCCCACTACCACTATCAGATTACAGCCATAATGGAGACTAGGTATCTACCACCCCACTACCACTATCAGATTAGAGCCATAATGGAGACTAGGTATCTACCACCCCTCTACCACTACAGATTAGAGCCATAATGGAGACTAGGTATCTACCACCCCACTACCACTATCAGATTAGAGCCATAAGGGCACAAGGCATCTACCACCCCACTACCTCTATCAGATTAGAGCCATAAAGGCACTAGGCATCTACCACCCCACTACCACTATCAGATTAGAGCCATAATGGAGACTAGGTATCTACCACCCTACTACCACTATCAGATTAGAGCCATAAGGGCACTAGGCATCTACCACCCCACTACCACTATCAGATTAGAGCCATAAAGGCACTAGGCATCTACCACCCCACTACCACCATCAGATTAGAGCCATAATGGAGACTAGGTATCTACCACCCCACTACCACTATCAGATTAGAGCCAAAAGGGCACTAGGCATCTACCACCCCACTACCACTATCAGGTTAGAGCCATAAAGGCACTAGGCATCTACCACCCCACTACCACTATCAGATTAGAGCCATAATGGAGACTAGGTATCTACCACCCCACTACCACTATCAGATTAGAGCCATAATGGAGACTAGGTATCTACCACCCCACTACCACTACCAGATTAGAGCCATAATGGAAACTAGGTATCTACCACCCCACTACCACTATCAGATTAGAGCCATAATGGAGACTAGACATCTACCACCCCACTACCACTATCAGATTAGAGCCATAATGGAGACTAGGTATCTACCACCCCAATACCACTATCAGATTAGAGCCATAATGGAAACTAGACATCTAACACTATCAGATTAGAGCCATAAGGGCACTAGACATCTACCACCCCACTACCACTATCAGATTAGAGTCATAGTGGAGACTAGGTATCTACCACCCCACTACTTCTATCAGATTAGAGCCATAATGGAGAGTAGGTATCTTCCACCCCACTACCACTATCAGATTAGAGCCATAATGGAGACTAGGTATCTACCACCCCACTACCACTATCAGATTAGAGCCACAATGGAGACTAGGTATCTACCACCCCACTACCACTATCAGATTAGAGCCATAATGGAAATTAGGTATCTACCACCCCACTACCACTATCAGATTAGAGCCATAAGGGCACTAGGCATCTACCACCCCACTACCACTATCAGATTAGAGCCATAAAGGCACTAGGCATCTACCACCCCACTACCAATATTAGAATAGAGCCATATTGGAGACTAGGTATCTATCACCCCACTACCACTATCAGATTAGAGCCATAAGGGCACTAGACATCTACCATCCCACTACCGCTATCAGATTAGAGCCATAATGGAGACTAGGTATCTACCACCCCACTACCTCTATCAGATTAGAGCCATAATGGAGAGTAGGTATCTTCCACCCAACTACCACTATCAGATTAGAGCCATAATGGAAACTAGACATCTAACACTATCAGATTAGAGCCATAAGGGCACTAGACATCTACCACCCCACTACCACTATCAGATTAGAGCCATAATGGAGACTATGTATCTACCACCCCAATACCTCTATCAGATTAGAGCCATAATGGAGACTAGGTATCTCCCACCCCACTACCACTATCAGATTAGAGCCATAATGGAGACTAGGTATCTACCACCCCACTACCACTATCAGATTAGAGCCATAATGGAGACTAGGTATCTACCACCCCACTACCACTATCAGATTAGAGCCATAAAGGAGACTATGTATCTACCACCCCAATACCTCTATCAGATTAGAGCCATAATGGAGACTAGGTATCTCCCACCCCACTACCACTATCAGATTAGAGCCATAATGGAGACTAGGTATCTCCCACCCCACTACCACTATCAGATTAGAGCCATAATGGAGACTAGGTATCTACCACCCCACTACCACTATCAGATTAGAGCCATAATGGAGACTAGGCATCTACCACCCCACTACCAATATTAGAATAGAGCCAAAATGGAGACTAGGTATCTATCACCCCACTACCACTATCAGATTAGAGCCATAATGGAGACTAGACATCTACCACCCCACTACCACTATCAGATTAGAGCCATAATGGAGACTATGTATCTACCACCCCAATACCTCTATCAGATTAGAGCCATAATGGAGACTAGGTATCTACCACCCCATTACCACTATCAGATTAGAGCCATAATGGAGACTAGGTATCTCCCACCCCAATACCTCTATCAGATTAGAGCCATAATGGAGACTATGTATCTACCACCCCAATACCTCTATCAGATTAGAGCCATAATGGAGACTAGGTATCTACCACCCCATTACCACTATCAGATTAGAGCCATAATGGAGACTAGACATCTACCACCCCACTACCACTATCAGATTAGAGCCATAATGGAGACTATGTATCTACCACCCCAATACCTCTATCAGATTAGAGCCATAATGGAGACTATGTATCTACCACCCCAATACCTCTATCAGATTAGAGCCATAATGGAGACTAGGTATCTCCCACCCCACTACCACTATCAGATTAGAGCCATACGGGCACTAGGCATCTATCACCCCACTACCACTATCAGATTAGAGCCATAAAGGCACTAGGCACCTACCACCCCACTACCACTATCAGATTAGAGCCATAATGGAGACTAGGTATCTACCACCCCACTACCACTATCAGATTAGAGCCATAATGGAGACTAGGTATCTACCACCCCACTACCATTATCAGATTAGAGCCATAATGGAGAGTAGGTATCTGCCACCCCACTACCACTATCAGATTAGAGCCATAATGGAGACTAGGTATCTACCACCCCACTACCACTATCAGATTAGAGCCATAATGGAGACTAGGTATCTACCACCCCACTACCACTATCAGATTAGAGCCATAATGGAGACTAGGTATCTACCACCCCACTACCACTATCAGATTAGAGCCATAAGGGCACTAGGCATCTACCACCCCACTACCACTATCAGATTAGAGCCATAAAGGCACTAGGCATCTACCACCCCACTACCACTATTAGATTAGAGCCATAATGGAGACTAGGTATCTATCACCCCACTACCACTATCAGATTAGAGCCATAATGGAAACTAGACATCTAACACTATCAGATTAGAGCCATAAGGGCACTAGACATCTACCACCCCACTACCACTATCAGATTAGAGCCATAATGGAGACTATGTATCTACCACAACAATACCTCTATCAGATTATAGCCATAATGGAGACTAGGTATCTCCCACCCCACTACCACTATCAGATTAGAGCCATAATGGAGACTAGGTATCTACCACCCCACTACCACTATCAGATTAGAGCCATAATGGAGACTAGGTATCTACCACCCCACTACCACTATCAGATTAGAGCCATAAAGGAGACTATGTATCTACCACCCCAATACCTCTATCAGATTAGAGCCATAATGGAGACTATGTATCTACCACCCCAATACCTCTATCAGATTAGAGCCATAATGGAGACTAGGTATCTCCCACCCCACTACCACTATCAGATTAGAGCCATACGGGCACTAGGCATCTATCACCCCACTACCACTATCAGATTAGAGCCATAAAGGCACTAGGCACCTACCACCCCACTACCACTATCAGATTAGAGCCATAATGGAGACTAGGTATCTACCACCCCACTACCACTATCAGATTAGAGCCATAATGGAGACTAGGTATCTACCACCCCACTACCATTATCAGATTAGAGCCATAATGGAGAGTAGGTATCTGCCACCCCACTACCACTATCAGATTAGAGCCATAATGGAGACTAGGTATCTACCACCCCACTACCACTATCAGATTAGAGCCATAATGGAGACTAGGTATCTACCACCCCACTACCACTATCAGATTAGAGCCATAATGGAGACTAGGTATCTACCACCCCACTACCACTATCAGATTAGAGCCATAAGGGCACTAGGCATCTACCACCCCACTACCACTATCAGATTAGAGCCATAAAGGCACTAGGCATCTACCACCCCACTACCACTATTAGATTAGAGCCATAATGGAGACTAGGTATCTATCACCCCACTACCACTATCAGATTAGAGCCATAATGGAGACTAGACATCTACCACTATCAGATTAAAGCCATAAGGGCACTAGACATCTACCACCCCACTACCACTATCAGATTAGAGCCATAATGGAGACTAGGTATCTACCACCCCACTACCTCTATCAGATTAGAGCCATAATGGAGACTAGGTATCTCCCACCCCACCTCCACTATCAGATTAGAGCCATAATGGAGACTAGGTATCTACCACCCCACTACCATTATCAGATTAGAGCCATAATGGAGAGTAGGTATCTGCCACCCCACTACCACTATCAGATTAGAGCCATAATGGAGACTAGGTATCTACCACCCCACTACCACTATCAGATTAGAGCCATAATGGAGACTAGGTATCTACCACCCCACTACCACTATCAGATTAGAGCCATAATGGAGACTAGGTATCTACCACCCCACTACCACTATCAGATTAGAGCCATAAGGGCACTAGGCATCTACCACCCCACTACCACTATCAGATTAGAGCCATAAAGGCACTAGGCATCTACCACCTCACTACCACTATTAGATTAGAGCCATAATGGAGACTAGGTATCTATCACCCCACTACCACTATCAGATTAGAGCCATAATGGAGACTAGACATCTACCACTATCAGATTAAAGCCATAAGGGCACTAGACATCTACCACCCCACTACCACTAGCAGATTAGAGCCATAATGGAGACTAGGTATCTACCACCCCACTACCTCTATCAGATTAGAGCCATAATGAAGACTAGGTATCTCCCACCCCACCTCCACTATCAGATTAGAGCCATAATGGAGACTAGGTATCTACCACCCCACTACCTCTATCAGATTAGAGCCATAATGGAGACTAGGTATCTACCACCCCTCTACCTCTATCAGATTAGAGCCATAATGGAGACTAGGTATCTACCACCCCACTACCACTATGTGATTAGAGCCATAATGGAGACTAGACATCAACCACCCCACTACCACTATCAGATTAGAGCCATAATGGAGACTAGGTATCTACCACCACACTACCACTATCAGATTAGAGCCATACAGGCACTAGGCATCTACCACCCCACTACCACTATCAGATTAGAGCCATAATGGAGACTAGATATCTACCACCCCACTACCGCTATCATATTAGAGCCATAAGGGCACTAGGCATCTACCACCCCACTACCACTATCAGATTAGAGCCATAAGGGCACTAGGCATCTACCACCCCACTACCACTATCAGATTAGAGCCATAAGGGCACTAGGCATCTACCAAAACCACTACCAATATCAGATAAGAGCCATAATGGAGACTAGGTATCTCCCACCCCACTACCTCTATCAGATTAGAGCCATAATGGAGACTAGGTATCTACCACCCCACTACCTCTATCAGATTAGAGCCATAATGGAGACTAGGTATCTACCTCCCCACTACCACTATCAGATTAGAGCCATACGGGCTCTAGGCATCTACCACTCCACTACCACTATCAGATTAGAGCAAAAATGGAGACTAGGTATCTACCACCCCACTACCTCCATCAGTTTAGAGCCATAATGGAGACTAGGTATCTCCCACCCCACTACCACTGTCAGATTAGAACCATATTGGAGACTAGGTATCTACCACCCCACTACCACTACCAAATTAGAGCCATAATGGAGACTAGGTATCTACCACACCTCTACCTCTATCAGATTAGAGCCATAATGGAGACTAGGTATCTACCACCCCACTACCACTACCAGATTAGAGCCACAAGGGAGACTAGACATCTGATACCCCACTACCACTATTAGATTAGAGCCATAATGGAGACTAGACATCTACCACCCCACTACCTCTATCAGATTAGAGCCATAATGGAGACTTGGTATCTACCACCCCACTACCTCTGTCAGATTAGAGCCATAAGGGCACTAGGCATCTACCACCCCACTACCACTATCAGATTAGAGCCATAAAGGCACTAGGCATCTACCACCCCACTACCACTATCAGATTAGAGCCATAATGGAGACTAGGTATCTACCACCCCACTACCACTATCAGATTAGAGCCAAAAGGGAACTAGGCATCTATCACCCCACTATCACTATCAGATTAGAGCCATAATGGAGACTAGGTATCTACCTCCCCTCTACCACTATCAGATTAGAGCCATACGGGCAGTAGGCATCTACCACTCCACTACCACTATCAGATTAGAGCCATAATGGAGACTAGGTATCTACCACCCCACTACCTCTATCAGATTAGAGCCATAATGGAGACTAGGTATCTCCCACCCCACTACCACTATCGGATTAGAACCATAATGGAGACTAGGTATCTACCACCCCACTACCACTACCAAATTAGAGCCATAATGGAGACTAGGTATCTACCACACCTCTACCTCTATCAGATTAGAGCCATAATGGAGACTAGGTATCTACCACCCCACTACCACTATCAGATTAGAGCCACACGGGATACTAGACATCTGATACCCCAGTTCCACTATTAGATTAGAGCCATAATGGAGACTAGACATCTACCACCCCACTACCTCTATCAGATTAGAGCCATAATGGAGACTAGGTATCTACCACTCCTCTACCTCTATCAGATTAGAGCCATAAGGGCACTAGGCATCTACCACCCCACTACCACTATCAGATTAGAGCCATAAAGGCACTAGGCATCTACCACCCCACTACCACTATCAGATTAGAGACATAATGGAGACTAGGTATCTACCACCCCACTACCACTATCAGATTAGAGCCAAAAGGGCACTAGGCATCTACCACCCCACTATCACTATCAGATTAGAGCCATAATGGAGACTAGGTATCTACCACCCCACTACTACTATCAGATTAGAGCCATAAGGGCACTAGGCATCTATCACCCCACTACCACTATCAGAATAGAGCCATAATGGAGAGTAGGTATCTTCCACCCCACTACAACTATCAGATTAGAGCCATAGTGGAGACAAGGTATCTACCACCCCACTACCACTATCAGATTAGAGCCATAAAGGCACTAGCCATCTACCACCCCACTTTCACTATCAGATTAGAGCCATAATGGAGACTAGGTATCTACCACCCCACTACTACTATCAGATTAGAGCCATACGGGCAATAGGCATCTATCACCCCACTACCACTATCAGATTAGAGCCATAATTGAGAGTAGGTATCTTCCACCCCACTACAACTATCAGATTAGAGCCATAGTGGAGACTAGGTATCTACCACCCCACTACCACTATCAGATTAGAGCCATAATGGAGACTAGGTATCTCCCACCCCACTACCACTCTCAGATTAGAGCCATAAGGGCACTAGGCATCTACCACCCCACTACCACTATCAGATTAGAGCCATAAAGGCACTAGACATCTACCACCCCACTACCACTATCAGATTAGAGCCATAATGGAGACTAGGTATCTTCCACTACCACTACCAGATTAGAGCCATAATGGAGACTAGGTATCTACCACCCCACTACCACTACCAAATTAGAGCCATAATGGAGACTAGGTATCTAACACCCCACTACCACTATCAGATTAGAGCCATAATGGAGACTAGGTATCTACCACCCCACTACCACTATCAGATTAGAGCCATAAGGGCACTAGGCATCTATCACCCCACTACCACTATCAGATTAGAGCCAAAAGGGCACTAGGCATCTACCACCCCACTACCACAATCAGATTAGAGCCATAAAGGCACTAGGCATCTACCACCCCACTACCACTATCAGATTAGAGCCATAATGGAGACTAGGTATCTACCACCCCACTACCACTATCAGATTAGAGCTATAATGGAGACTAGGTATCTACCACCCCACTACCACTACCAGATTAGAGCCATAATGGAAACTAGGTATCTACAACCCCACTACCACTATCAGATTAGAGCCATAATGGAGACTAGTTATCTACCACCCCACTACCACTATCAGATTAGAGACATAATGGAGACTAGGTATCTACCACCCCACTACCACTATCAGATTAGAGCCAAAAGGGCACTAGGCATCTACCACCCCACTATCACTATCAGATTAGAGCCATAATGGAGACTAGGTATCTACCACCCCACTACTACTATCAGATTAGAGCCATAAGGGCACTAGGCATCTATCACCCCACTACCACTATCAGAATAGAGCCATAATGGAGAGTAGGTATCTTCCACCCCACTACAACTATCAGATTAGAGCCATAGTGGAGACAAGGTATCTACCACCCCACTACCACTATTAGATTAGAGCCATAAAGGCACTAGCCATCTACCACCCCACTTTCACTATCAGATTAGAGCCATAATGGAGACTAGGTATCTACCACCCCACTACTACTATCAGATTAGAGCCATACGGGCAATAGGCATCTATCACCCCACTACCACTATCAGATTAGAGCCATAATTGAGAGTAGGTATCTTCCACCCCACTACAACTATCAGATTAGAGCCATAGTGGAGACTAGGTATCTACCACCCCACTACCACTATCAGATTAGAGCCATAAGGGCACTAGGCATCTACCACCCCACTACCACTATCAGATTAGAGCCATAAAGGCACTAGACATCTACCACCCCACTACCACTATCAGATTAGAGCCATAATGGAGACTAGGTATCTTCCACTACCACTACCAGATTAGAGCCATAATGGAGACTAGGTATCTACCACCCCACTACCACTACCAAATTAGAGCCATAATGGAGACTAGGTATCTAACACCCCACTACCACTATCAGATTAGAGCCATAATGGAGACTAGGTATCTACCACCCCACTACCACTATCAGATTAGAGCCATAAGGGCACTAGGCATCTATCACCCCACTACCACTATCAGATTAGAGCCAAAAGGGCACTAGGCATCTACCACCCCACTACCACAATCAGATTAGAGCCATAAAGGCACTAGGCATCTACCACCCCACTACCACTATCAGATTAGAGCCATAATGGAGACTAGGTATCTACCACCCCACTACCACTACCAGATTAGAGCCATAATGGAAACTAGGTATCTACAACCCCACTACCACTATCAGATTAGAGCCATAATGGAGACTAGTTATCTACCACCCCACTACCACTATCAGATTAGAGCCATAAGGGCACTAGGCATCTACCACCCCACTACCACTATCAGATTAGAGCCATAAAGGCACTAGGCATCTACCACCCCACTTCCACTTTCAGATTAGAGCCATAATGGAGACTATGTATCTATCACCCCACTACCACTACCAGATTAGAGCCATAATGGAGACTAGACATCTACCACTATCAGATTAGAGCCATAAGGGCACTAGGCATCTACCAAAACCACTACCAATATCAGATAAGAGCCATAATGGAGACTAGGTATCTCCCACCCCACTACCACTATCAGATTAGAGCCATAAGGGCACTAGGCATCTATCACCCCACTACCACTATCAGATTAGAGCCATAAGGGCACTAGGCATCACAATCAGATTAGAGCCATAAAGGCACTAGGCATCTACCACCCCACTACCACTATCAGATTAGAGCCATAATGGAGACTAGGTATCTACCACCCCACTACCACTATCAGATTAGAGCTATAATGGAGTCTAGGTATCTACCACCCCACTACCACTACCAGATTAGAGCCATAATGGAGACTAGACATCTACCACTATCAGATTAGAGCCATAAGGGCACTAGGCATCTACCAAAACCACTACCAATATCAGATAAGAGCCATAATGGAGACTAGGTATCTCCCACCCCACCACCTCTATCAGATTAGAGCCATAATGGAGACTAGGTATCTACCACCCCACTACCTCTATCAGATTAGAGCCATAATGGAGACTAGGTATCTATCACCCCAGTACCATTATCAGATTAGAGGCATAATGGAGACTAGGTATCTACCACCCCACTACCACTACCAGATTAGAGCCATAATGGAGACTAGGTATCAACCACACCACTACCACTACCAGATTAGAGCCATAATAGAGACTAGGTATCTACCAACCCACTACCACTATCAGATTAGAGCCATAATGGAGACTAGGTATCTTCCACCCCACTACCAGATTAGAGCCATAATGGAGACTAGGTATCTACCACCCCACTACCACTACCAAATTAGAGCCATAATGGAGGCTAGGTATCTACAACCCCACTACCACTATCAGATTAGAGCCATAATGGAGACTAGGTATCTACCACCCCACTACCACTATCAGATTAGAGCCATAAGGGCACTAGGCATCTATCACCCCTCTACCACTATCAGATTAGAGCCATAAAGGCACTAGGCATCTACCACCCCACTACCACTATCAGATTAGAGCCATAATGGAGACTAGGTATCTACCACCCCACTACCACTATCAGATTAGAGCCATATGGGCACTAGGCATCTACCACCCCACTACCACTATCAGATTAGAGCCATAAAGGCACTAGGCATCTACCACCCCACTACCATTATCAGATTAGAGCCATAATGGAAACTAGGTATCTACCACCCCACTTCCACTATCAGATTAGAGCCGTAATGGAGACTAGGTATCTATCACCCCACTACCACTATCAGATTAGAGCCATAATGGAGACTAGACATCTACCACTATCAGATTAGAGCCATAAGGGCACTAGGCATCTACCAAAACCACTACCAATATCAGATAAGAGCCATAATGGAGACTAGGTATCTCCCACCCCTCTACCTCTATCAGATTAGAGCCATAATGGAGAATAGGTATCTACCACCCCACTACCTCTATCAGATTAGAGCAATAATGGAGACTAGGTATCTATCACCCCAGTACCATTATCAGATTAGAGCCATAAGGGCACTAGGCATCTACCACCCCACTACCACTATCAGATTAGCGCCATAAGGGCACTAGGCATCTACCACCCCACTACCACTATCAGATTAGAGCCATAAAGGCACTAGGCATCTACCACCCCACTACCTCTATCAGATTAGAGCCATAATGGAGACTAGGTATCTACCACCCCACTACCTCTATCAGATTAGAGCCATAATGGAGACTAGGTATCTATCACCCCAGTACCATTATCAGATTAGAGCCATAAGGGCTCTAGGCATCTACCACCCCACTACCACTATCAGATTAGCGCCATAAGGGCACTAGGCATCTACCACCCCACTACCACTATCAGATTAGAGCCATAAAGGCACTAGGCATCTACCACCCCACTACCACTATCAGATTAGAGCCATAATGGAGACTAGGTATCTACCACCCCACTACCACTATCAGATTAGAGCCATAATGGAGACTATATATCTACCACCCCACTACCACTACCAGATTAGAGCCATAATGGAGACTAGGTATCTACCACACCACTACCACTACCAGATTAGAGCCATAATAGAGACTAGGTTTCTACCAACCCACTACCACTATCAGATTAGAGCCATAATGGAGACTAGGTATCTTCCACTACCACTACCAGATTAGAGCCATAATGGAGACTAGGTATCTACCACCCGACTACCACTACCAAATTAGAGCCATAATGGAGACTAGGTATCTAACACCCCACTACCACTATCAGATTAGAGCCATAATGGAGACTAGGTATCTACCACCCCACTACCACTATCAGATTAGAGCCATAAGGGCACTAGGCATCTATCACCCCACTACCACTATCAGATTAGAGCCATAAGGGCACTAGGCATCTACCACCCCACTACCACTATCAGATTAGAGCCATAAAGGCACTAGGCATCTACCACCCCACTACCACTATCAGATTAGAGCCATAATGGAGACTAGGTATCTACCACCCCACTACCTCTATCAGATTAGAGCCATAATGGAGACTAGGTATCTATCACCCCAGTACCATTATCAGATTAGAGCCATAAGGGCACTAGGCATCTACCACCCCACTACCACTATCAGATTAGCGCCATAAGGGCACTAGGCATCTACCACCCCACTACCACTATCAGAATAGAGCCATAAAGGCACTAGGCATCTACCACCCCACTACCACTATTAGATTAGAGCCATAATGGAGACTAGGTATCTACCACCCCACTACCTCTATCAGATTAGAGCCATAAGGGCACTAGGCATCTACCACCCCACTACCACTATCAGATTAGAGCCATAAGGGCACTAGGCATCTACCAAAACCACTACCAATATCAGATAAGAGCCATAATGGAGACTAGGTATCTCCCACCCCACTACCTCTATCAGATTAGAGCCATAATGGAGACTAGGTATCTACCACCCCACTACCTCTATCAGATTAGAGCCATAATGGAGACTAGGTATCTACCTCCCCACTACCACTATCAGATTAGAGCCATACGGGCTCTAGGCATCTACCACTCCACTACCACTATCAGATTAGAGCCATAATGGAGACTAGGTATCTACCACCCCACTACCTCTATCAGATTAGAGCCATAATGGAGACTAGGTATCTCCCACCCCACTACCACTGTCAGATTAGAACCATAATGGAGACTAGGTATCTACCACACCTCTACCTCTATCAGATTAGAGCCATAATGGAGACTAGGTATCTACCACCCCACTACCACTATCAGATTAGAGCCACAAGGGAGACTAGACATCTGATACCCCACTACCACTATTAGATTAGAGCCATAATGGAGACAAGACATCTACCACCCCACTACCTCTATCAGATTAGAGCCATAATGGAGACTAGGTATCTACCACCCCACTACCTCTGTCAGATTAGATCCATAAGGGCACTAGGCATCTACCACCCCACTACCACTATCAGATTAGAGCCATAAAGGCACTAGGCATCTACCACCCCACTACCACTATCAGATTAGAGCCATAATGGAGACTAGGTATCTACCACCCCACTACCACTATCAGATTAGAGCCAAAAGGGCACTAGGCATCTACCACCCCACTACCACTGTCAGATTAGAACCATAATGGAGACTAGGCATCTACCACCCCACTATCACTATCAGATTAGAGCCATAATGGAGACTAGGTATCTACCACCCCACTACCACTATCAGATTAGAGCCATAATGGAGACTAGATATCTACCACCCCACTACCGCTATCATATTAGAGCCATAAGGGCACTAGGCATCTACCACCCCACTACCACTATCAGATTAGAGCCATAAGGGCACTAGGCATCTACCACCCCACTACCACTATCAGATTAGAGCCATAAGGGCACTAGGCATCTACCAAAACCACTACCAATATCAGATAAGAGCCATAATGGAGACTAGGTATCTCCCACCCCACTACCTCTATCAGATTAGAGCCATAATGGAGACTAGGTATCTACCACCCCACTACCTCTATCAGATTAGAGCCATAATGGAGACTAGGTATCTACCTCCCCACTACCACTATCAGATTAGAGCCATACGGGCTCTAGGCATCTACCACTCCACTACCACTATCAGATTAGAGCCATAATGGAGACTAGGTATCTACCACCCCACTACCTCTATCAGATTAGAGCCATAATGGAGACTAGGTATCTCCCACCCCACTACCACTGTCAGATTAGAACCATAATGGAGACTAGGTATCTACCACCCCACTACCACTACCAAATTAGAGCCATAATGGAGACTAGGTATCTACCACACCTCTACCTCAATCAGATTAGAGCCATAATGGAGACTAGGTATCTACCACCCCACTACCACTATCAGATTAGAGCCACAAGGGAGACTAGACATCTGATACCCCACTACCACTATTAGATTAGAGCCATAATGGAGACAAGACATCTACCACCCCACTACCTCTATCAGATTAGAGCCATAATGGAGACTAGGTATCTACCACCCCACTACCTCTGTCAGATTAGAGCCATAAGGGCACTAGGCATCTACCACCCCACTACCACTATCAGATTAGAGCCAAAAGGGCACTAGGCATCTACCACCCCACTATCACTATCAGATTAGAGCCATAATGGAGACTAGGTATCTACCTCCCCACTACCACTATCAGATTAGAGCCATACGGGCTCTAGGCATCTACCACCCCACTACCACTATCAGATTAGAGCCATAATGGAGACTAGGTATCTACCACCCCATTACCTCTATCAGATTAGAGCCATAATGGAGACTAGGTATCTCCCACCCCACTACCACTATCAGATTAGAACCATAATGGAGACTAGGTATCTACCACCCCACTACCACTACCAAATTAGAGCCATAATGGAGACTAGGTATCTACCACACCTCTACCTCTATCAGATTAGAGCCATAATGGAGACTAGGTATCTACCACCCCACTACCACTATCAGATTAGAGCCACAAGGGAGACTAGACATCTGATACCCCAGTTCCACTATTAGATTAGAGCCATAATGGAGACTAGACATCTACCACCCCACTACCTCTATCAGATTAGAGCCATAATGGAGACTAGGTATCTACCACCCCACTACCTCTATCAGATTAGAGCCATAAGAGCACTAGGCATCTACCACCCCACTACCACTATCAGATTAGAGCTATAATGGAGACTAGGTATCTACCACCCCACTACCACTATCAGATTAGAGCCATAATGGAGACTAGTTATCTACCACCCCACTACCACTATCAGATTAGAGCCATAAGGGCACTAGGCATCTACCACCCCACTACCACTATCAGATTAGAGCCACAAGGGAGACTAGACATCTGATACCCCACTACCACTATTAGATTAGAGCCATAATGGAGACAAGACATCTACCACCCCACTACCTCTATCAGATTAGAGCCATAATGGAGACTAGGTACCTACCACCCCACTACCTCTGTCAGATTAGAGCCATAAGGGCACTAGGCATCTACCACCCCACTACCACTATCAGATTAGAGCCAAAAGGGCACTAGGCATCTACCACCCCACTATCACTATCAGATTAGAGCCATAATGGAGACTAGGTATCTACCTCCCCACTACCACTATCAGATTAGAGCCATACGGGCTCTAGGCATCTACCACTCCACTACCACTATCAGATTAGAGCCATAATGGAGACTAGGTATCTACCACCCCATTACCTCTATCAGATTAGAGCCATAATGGAGACTAGGTATCTCCCACCCCACTACCACTATCAGATTAGAACCATAATGGAGACTAGGTATCTACCACCCCACTACCACTACCAAATTAGAGCCATAATGGAGACTAGGTATCTACCACACCTCTACCTCTATCAGATTAGAGCCATAATGGAGACTAGGTATCTACCACCCCACTACCACTATCAGATTAGAGCCACAAGGGAGACTAGACATCTGATACCCCAGTTCCACTATTAGATTAGAGCCATAATGGAGACTAGACATCTACCACCCCACTACCTCTATCAGATTAGAGCCATAATGGAGACTAGGTATCTACCACCCCACTACCTCTATCAGATTAGAGCCATAAGGGCACTAGGCATCTACCACCCCACTACCACTATCAGATTAGAGCTATAATGGAGACTAGGTATCTACCACCCCACTACCACTATCAGATTAGAGCCATAATGGAGACTAGTTATCTACCACCCCACTACCACTATCAGATTAGAGCCATAAGGGCACTAGGCATCTACCACCCCACTACCACTATCAGATTAGAGCCATAAAGGCACTAGGTATCTATCACCCCACTACCACTATCAGATTAGAGCCATAATGGAGTCTAGACATCTACCACTATCAGATTAGAGCCAAAGGGCACTAGGCATCTACCAAAACCACTACCAATATCAGATAAGAGCCATAATGGAGCCTAGGTATCTCCCACCCCACTACCTCTATCAGATTAGAGCCATAATGGAGACTAGGTATCTACCACCCCACTACCTCTATCAGATTTAGCCATAATGGAGACTAGGTATCTATCACCCCAGTACCATTATCAGATTAGAGCCATAAGGGCACTAGGCATCTACCACCCCACTACCACTATCAGATTAGAGCCATAAGGGCACTAGGCATCTACCACCCCACTACCGCTATCAGATTAGAGCCATAAAGGCACTAGGCATCTACCACCCCACTACCACTATTAGATTAGAGCCATAATGGAGACTAGGTATCTACCACCCCACTACCTCTATCAGATTAGAGCCATAAGGGCACTAGGCATCTACCACCCCACTACCACTATCAGATTAGAGCCATAAAGGCACTAGGCATCTACCACCCCACTACCACTATCAGATTAGAGCCATAATGGAGACTAGGTATCTACCACCCCACTACCACTATCAGATTAGAGCCATAAGGGCACTAGGCATCTACCACCCCACTATCACTATCAGATTAGAGCCATAATGGAGACTAGGTATCTACCACCCCACTACCACAATCAGATTAGAGCCATAAGGGCACTAGGCATCTACCACCCCACTACCACTATCAGATTAGAGCCATAAAGGCACTAGGCATCTACCACCCCACTACCACTATCAATATTAGAGCCATAATGGAGACTAGGTATCTACCACCCCACTACCACTATCAGATTAGAGCCATAATGGAGACTAGGTATCTACCACCCCACTACCACTACCAGATTAGAGCCATAATGGAGACTAGGTATCAACCACACCACTACCACTACCAGATTAGAGCCATAATAGAGACTAGGTATCTACCAACCCACTACCACTATCAGATTAGAGCCATAATGGAGACTAGGTATCTACCACCCCACTACCATTACCAAATTAGAGCCATAATGGAGGCTAGGTATCTACAACCCCACTACCACTATCAGAATAGAGCCATAATGGAGACTAGATATCTACCACCCCACTACCACTATCATATTAGAGCCATAAGGGCACTAGGCATCTATCACCCCACTACCACTATCAGATTAGAGCCATAAAGGCACTAGGCATCTACCACCCCACTACCACTATCAGATTAGAGCCATAATGGAGACTAGGTATCTACCACCCCACTACCACTATCAGATTAGAGCCATATGGGCACTAGGCATCTACCACCCCACTACCACTATCAGATTAGAGCCATAATGGAGACTAGGTATCTTCCACCCCACTACCAGATTAGAGCCATAATGGAGACTAGGTATCTACCACCCCACTACCACTACCAAATTAGAGCCATAATGGAGGCTAGGTATCTACAACCCCTCTACCACTATCAGAATAGAGCCATAATGGAGACTAGATATCTACCACCCCACTACCACTATCAGATTAGAGCCATAAGGGCACTAGGCATCTATCACCCCACTACCATTATCAGATTAGAGCCATAATGGAAACTAGGTATCTATCACCCCACTACCACTATCAGATTAGAGCCATAATGGAGACTAGACATCTACCACTATCAGATTAGAGCCATAAGGGCACTAGGCATCTACCAAAACCACTACCAATATCAGATAAGAGCCATAATGGAGACTAGGTATCTCCCACAACAATACCTCTATCAGATTAGAGCCATAATGGAGACTAGGTATCTACCACCCCACTACCTCTATCAGATTAGAGCCATAATGGAGACTAGGTATCTATCACCCCAGTACCATTATCAGATTAGAGCCATAAGGGCACTAGGCATCTACCACCCCACTACCACTATCAGATTAGAGCCATAAGGGCACTAGGCATCTACCACCCCACTACCACTATCAGATTAGAGCCATAAAGGCACTAGGCATTTACCACCCCACTACCTCTATTAGATTAGAGCCATAATGGAGACTAGGTATCTACCACCCCACTACCTCTATCAGATTAGAGCCATAAGGGCACTAGGCATCTACCACCCCACTACCACTATCAGATTAGAGCCATAAGGGCACTAGGCATCTACCACCCCACTACCACTATCAGATTAGAGCCATAAAGGCACTAGGCATCTACCACCCCACTACCACTATTAGATTAGAGCCATAATGGAGACTAGGCATCTACCACCCCACTACCACTATCAGATTAGAGCCATAATGGAGACTAGGTATCTACCACCCCACTACCACTATCAGATTAGAGCCATAAGGGCACTAGGCATCTACCACCCCACTACCACTATCAGATTAGAGCCATAATGGAGACTAGGTATCCACCACCCCACTACCACTATCAGATTAGAGCCATAAGGGCACTAGGCATCTATCACCCCACTACCACTATCAGATTAGAGCCATAATGGAGAGTAGGTATCTTCCACCCCACTACAACTATCAGATTAGAGCCATAGTGGAGACTAGGTATCTACCACCCCGCTACCACTATCAGATTAGAGCCATAAGGGCACTTGGCATCTACCACCCCACTACCACTATCAGATTAGAGCCATAAGGGCACTAGGCATCTACCACCCGACTACCACTATCAGATTAGAGCCATAAAGGCACTAGGCATCTACCACCCCACTACCACTATCAATATTAGAGCCATAATGGAGACTAGGTATCTACCACCCCACTACCACTACCAGATTAGAGCCATAAAGGCACTAGGCATCTACCACCTCACTACCACTATCAGATTAGAGCCATAAAGGCACTAGGCATCTACCACCCCACTACCATTATCAGATTAGAGCCATAATGGAAACTAGGTATCTACCAACCCACTACCACTATCAGGTTAGAGCCATAATGGAGACTAGGTGTCTACCACCCCACTACCACTACCAGATTAGAGCCATAATGGAGACTAGGTATCTACCACACCACTACCACTATCAGATTAGAGCCATAATGGAGACTAGGTATCTACCACCCCACTACCACTATCAGATTAGAGCCATAATGGAGACTAGGTATCTACCACCCCACTACCTCTATCAGATTAGAGCCATAATGGAGAGTAGGTATCTTCCACCCCACTACCACTATCAGATTAGAGCCATAATGGAGACTAGGTATCTACCACCCCACTACCACTATCAGATTAGAGCCATAATGGAGACTAGGTATCTACCACCCCTCTACCACTACCAGATTAGAGCCATCATGGAGACTAGGTATCTACCACCCCACTACCACTATCAGATTAGAGCCATAAGGGCACTTGGCATCTATCACCCAACTACCACTATCAGATTAGAGCCAAAAAGGCACTAGGCATCTACCATCCCACTACAACTATCAGATTAGAGCCATAATGGAGACTAGGTATCTACCACTCCACTACCACTATCAGATTAGAGCCATAAGGGCACTAGGCATCTACCACCCCACTACCACTATCAGATTATAGCCATAAAGGCACTAGGCATCTACCACCCCACTACCACTATCAGATTAGAGCCATAAGGGCACTTGGCATCTATCACCCAACTACCACTATCAGATTAGAGCCAAAAAGGCACTAGGCATCTACCATCCCACTACCACTATCAGATTAGAGCCATAATGGAGACTAGGTATCTACCACTCCACTACCACTATCAGATTAGAGCCATAAGGGCACTAGGCATCTACCACCCCACTACCACTATCAGATTATAGCCATAAAGGCACTAGGCATCTACCACCCCACTACCACTATCAGATTAGAGCCATAATGGAGACTAGGTATCTACCACCCCACTACCACTACCAAATTAGAGCCATAATGGAAACTAGGTATCTACAACCCCACTACCACTATCAGATTAGAGCCATAATGGAGACTAGGTATCTACCACCCCACTACCACTATCAGATTAGAGCCATAAGGGCACTAGGCATCTATCACCCCACTACCACTATCAGATTAGAGCCATAAAGGCACTAGGCATCTACCACCCCACTACCACTATCAGATTAGAGCCATAAAGGCACTAGGCATCTACCACCCCACTACCATTATCAGATTAGAGCCATAATGGAAACTAGGTATCTACCAACCCACTACCACTATCAGGTTAGAGCCATAATGGAGACTAGGTGTCTACCACCCCACTACCACTACCAGATTAGAGCCATAATGGAGACTAGGTATCTACCACACCACTACCACTACCAGATTAGAGCCATAATGGAGACTAGGTATCTACCACCCCACTACCACTATCAGATTAGAGCCATAATGGAGACTAGGTATCTACCACCCCACTACCACTATCAGATTAGAGCCATAATGGAGACTAGGTATCTACCACCCCACTACCTCTATCAGATTAGAGCCATAATGGAGAGTAGGTATCTTCCACCCCACTACCACTATCAGATTAGAGCCATAATGGAGACTAGGTATCTACCACCCCACTACCACTATCAGATTAGAGCCATAATGGAGACTAGGTATCTACCACCCCTCTACCACTACCAGATTAGAGCCATCATGGAGACTAGGTATCTACCACCCCACTACCACTATCAGATTAGAGCCATAAGGGCACTTGGCATCTATCACCCAACTACCACTATCAGATTAGAGCCAAAAAGGCACTAGGCATCTACCATCCCACTACCACTATCAAATTAGAGCCATAATGGAGACTAGGTATCTACCACTCCACTACCACTATCAGATTAGAGCCATAAGGGCACTAGGCATCTACCACCCCACTACCACTATCAGATTATAGCCATAAAGGCACTAGGCATCTACCACCCCACTACCACTATCAGATTAGAGCCATAATGGAGACTAGGTATCTACCACCCCACTACCACTATCAGATTAGAGCCATAATGGAGACTAGGTATCTACCACCCCACTACCACTACCAGATTAGAGCCATAATGGAAACTAGGTATCTACCACTCCACTACCACTATCAGATTAGAGCCATAAGGGCACTAGGCATCTACCACCCCACTACCACTATCAGATTAGAGCCATAAAGGCACTAGGCATCTACCACCCCACTACCACTATCAGATTAGAGCCATAATGGAGACTAGGTATCTACCACCCCACTACCACAATCAGATTAGAGCCATAATGGAGACTAGGTATGTACCACCCCACTACCACTACCAGATTAGAGCCATAATGGAAACTAGGTATCTACCACCCCACTACCACTATCAGATTAGAGCCATAATGGAGACTAGGTATCTACCACCCCACTACCACTATCAGATTAGAGCCATAATGGAGACTAGGTATCTACCACCCCACTACCACTATCAGATTAGAGCCATAAAGGCACTAGGCATCTACCATCCCACTACCACTATCAGATTAGAGCCATAATGGAGACTAGGTATCTACCACTCCACTACCACTATCAGATTAGAGCCATAAGGCCACTAGGCATCTACCACCCCACTACCACTATCAGATTATAGCCATAAAGGCACTAGGCATCTACCACCCCACTACCACTATCAGATTAGAGCCATAATGGAGACTAGGTATCTACCACCCCACTACCACTATCAGATTAGAGCCATGATGGAGACTAGGTATCTACCACCCCACTACCACTACCAGATTAGAGCCATAATGGAAACTAGGTATCTACCACTCCACTACCACTATCAGATTAGAGCCATAAGGGCACTAGGCATCTACCACCCCACTACCACTATCAGATTAGAGCCATAAAGGCACTAGGCATCTACCACCCCACTACCACTATCAGATTGGAGCCATAATGGAGACTAGGTATCTACCACCCCACTACCACTATCAGATTAGAGCCATAATGGAGACTAGGTATGTACCACCCCACTACCACTACCAGATTAGAGCCATAATGGAAACTAGGTATCTACCACCCCACTACCCCTATCAGATTAGAGCCATAATGGAGACTAGGTATCTACCACCCCACTACCACTATCAGATTAGAGCCATAATGGAGACTAGGTATCTACCACCCCACTACCACTATCAGATTAGAGCCATAAAGGCACTAGGCATCTACCACCCCACTTCCACTATTAGATTAGAGCCATAATGGAGACTAGGTATCTATCACCCCACTACCACTATCAGATTAAAGCCATACGGGCACTAGACATCTACCACCCCACTACCACTATCAGATTAGAGCCATAATGGAGACTAGGTATCTACCACCCCACTACCACTATCAGATTAGAGCCATAAAGGCACTAGGTATCTACCACCCCACTACCACTATCAGATTAGAGCCATAAGGGGACTAGGCATCTACCACCCCACTACCACTATCAGATTAGAGCAATAAAGGCACTAGGCATCTACCACCCCACTACCACTATCAGATTAGAGCCATAATGGAGACTAGGTATCTACCACCCCACTACCACTATCAGATTAGAGCCATAATGGAGACTAGGTATGTACTACCCCACTACCACTACCAGATTAGAGCCATAATGGAAACTAGGTATCTACCACCCCACTACCACTATCAGATTAGAGCCATAATGGAGGATAGGTATCTACCACCCCACTACCACTATCAGATTAGAGCCATAATGGAGACTAGGTATCTACCACCCCACTACCACTATCAGATTAGAGCCATAATGGAGACTAGTTATCTACCACCCCACTACCACTATCAGATTAGAGCCATAAGGGCACTAGGCATCTACCACCCCACTACCACTATCAGATTAGAGTCATAAAGGCACTAGGCCTCTACCACCCCACTACCACTATCAGATTAGAGCCATAAAGGCACTAGGCATCTACCACCCCACTACCACTATCAGATTAGAGCCATAAAGGCACTAGGCATCTACCACCCCACTACCACTATTAGATTAGAGCCATAATGGAGACTAGGTATCTACCACCCCACTACCTCTATCAGATTAGAGCCATAAGGGCACTAGCCATCTATCACCCACTACCACTATCAGATTAGAGCCATAAAGGCACTAGGCATCTACCACCCCACTACCACTATCAGATTAGATCCATAATGGAGACTAGGTATCTTCCACCCCACTACCAGATTAGAGCCATAATGGAGACTAGGTATCTACCACCCCACTACCACTACCAAATTAGAGCCATAATGGAGGCTAGGTATCTACAACCCCACTACCACTATCAGAATAGAGCCATAATGGAGACTAGATATCTACCACCCCACTACCACTATCAGATTAGAGCCATAAGGGCACTAGGCATCTATCACCCCACTACCATTATCAGATTAGAGCCATAATGGAGACTAGACATCTACCACTATCAGATTAGAGCCATAAGGGCACTAGGCATCTACCAAAACCACTACCAATATCAGATAAGAGCCATAATGGAGACTAGGTATCTCCCACCCCACTACCTCTATCAGATTAGAGCCATAATGGAGACTAGGTATCTACCACCCCACTACCTCTATCAGATTAGAGCCATAATGGAGACTAGGTATCTATCACCCCAGTACCATTATCAGATTAGAGCCATAAGGGCACTAGGCATCTACCACCCCACTACCACTATCAGATTAGAGCCATAAGGGCACTAGGCATCTACCACCCCACTACCACTATCAGATTAGAGCCATAAAGGCACTAGGCATCTACCACCCCACTACCACTATTAGATTAGAGCCATAATGGAGACTAGGTATCTACCACCCCACTACCTCTATCAGATTAGAGCCATAAGGGCACTAGGCATCTACCACCCCACTACCACTATCAGATTAGAGCCATAAGGGCACTAGGCATCTACCACCCCACTACCACTATCAGATTAGAGCCATAAAGGCACTAGGCATCTACCACCCCACTACCACTATCAGATTAGAGCCATAATGGAGACTAGGTATCTACCACCCCACTACCACTATCAGATTAGAGCCATAATGGAGACTAGGTATCTACCACCCCACTACCTCTATCAGATTAGAGCCATAATGGAGACTAGGTATCTACCACACCACTACCACTACCAGATTAGAGCCATAATGGAGACTAGGTATCTACCACCCCACTACCACTATCAGATTAGAGCCATAATGGAGACTAGGTATCTACCACCCCACTACCACTATCAGATTAGAGCCATAATGGAGACTAGGTATCTACCACCCCACTACCTCTATCAGATTAGAGCCATAATGGAGAGTAGGTATCTTCCACCCCACTACCACTATCAGATTAGAGCCATAATGGAGACTAGGTATCTACCACCCCACTACCACTATCAGATTAGAGCCATAATGGAGACTAGGTATCTATCACCCAACTACCACTATCAGATTAGAGCCATAATGGAGAGTAGGTATCTACCACCCCTCTACCACTACCAGATTAGAGCCATCATGGAGACTAGGTATCTACCACCCCACTACCACTATCAGATTAGAGCCATAAGGGCACTTGGCATCTATCACCCAACTACCACTATCAGATTAGAGCCAAAAAGGCACTAGGCATCTACCATCCCACTACCACTATCAAATTAGAGCCATAATGGAGACTAGGTATCTACCACACCACTACCACTACCAGATTAGAGCCATAATGGAGACTAGGTATCTACCACCCCACTACCACTATCAGATTAGAGCCATAATGGAGACTAGGTATCTACCACCCCACTACCACTATCAGATTAGAGCCATAATGGAGACTAGGTATCTACCACCCCACTACCTCTATCAGATTAGAGCCATAATGGAGAGTAGGTATCTTCCACCCCACTACCACTATCAGATTAGAGCCATAATGGAGACTAGGTATCTACCACCCCACTACCACTATCAGATTAGAGCCATAATGGAGACTAGGTATCTACCACCCCTCTACCACTACCAGATTAGAGCCATCATGGAGACTAGGTATCTACCACCCCACTACCACTATCAGATTAGAGCCATAAGGGCACTTGGCATCTATCACCCAACTACCACTATCAGATTAGAGCCAAAAAGGCACTAGGCATCTACCATCCCACTACCACTATCAAATTAGAGCCATAATGGAGACTAGGTATCTACCACTCCACTACCACTATCAGATTAGAGCCATAAGGGCACTAGGCATCTACCACCCCACTACCACTATCAGATTATAGCCATAAAGGCACTAGGCATCTACCACCCCACTACCACTATCAGATTAGAGCCATAATGGAGACTAGGTATCTACCACCCCACTACCACTATCAGATTAGAGCCATAATGGAGACTAGGTATCTACCACCCCACTACCACTATCAGATTAGAGCCATAATGGAGACTAGGTATCTACCACCCCACTACCTCTATCAGATTAGAGCCATAATGGAGAGTAGGTATCTTCCACCCCACTACCACTATCAGATTAGAGCCATAATGGAGACTAGGTATCTACCACCCCACTACCACTATCAGATTAGAGCCATAATGGAGACTAGGTATCTACCACCCCTCTACCACTACCAGATTAGAGCCATCATGGAGACTAGGTATCTACCACCCCACTACCACTATCAGATTAGAGCCATAAGGGCACTTGGCATCTATCACCCAACTACCACTATCAGATTAGAGCCAAAAAGGCACTAGGCATCTACCATCCCACTACCACTATCAAATTAGAGCCATAATGGAGACTAGGTATCTACCACTCCACTACCACTATCAGATTAGAGCCATAAGGGCACTAGGCATCTACCACCCCACTACCACTATCAGATTATAGCCATAAAGGCACTAGGCATCTACCACCCCACTACCACTATCAGATTAGAGCCATAATGGAGACTAGGTATCTACCACCCCACTACCACTATCAGATTAGAGCCATAATGGAGACTAGGTATCTACCACCCCACTACCACTACCAGATTAGAGCCATAATGGAAACTAGGTATCTACCACTCCACTACCACTATCAGATTAGAGCCATAAGGGCACTAGGCATCTACCACCCCACTACCACTATCAGATTAGAGCCATAATGGAGACTAGGTATCTACCACCCCACTACCACAATCAGATTAGAGCCATAATGGAGACTAGGTATGTACCACCCCACTACCACTACCAGATTAGAGCCATAATGGAAACTAGGTATCTACCACCCCACTACCACTATCAGATTAGAGCCATAATGGAGACTAGGTATCTACCACCCCACTACCACTATCAGATTAGAGCCATAATGGAGACTAGGTATCTACCACCCCACTACCACTATCAGATTAGAGCCATAAAGGCACTAGGCATCTACCATCCCACTACCACTATCAGATTAGAGCCATAATGGAGACTAGGTATCTACCACTCCACTACCACTATCAGATTAGAGCCATAAGGGCACTAGGCATCTACCACCCCACTACCACTATCAGATTATAGCCATAAAGGCACTAGGCATCTACCACCCCACTACCACTATCAGATTAGAGCCATAATGGAGACTAGGTATCTACCACCCCACTACCACTATCAGATTAGAGCCATGATGGAGACTAGGTATCTACCACCCCACTACCACTACCAGATTAGAGCCATAATGGAAACTAGGTATCTACCACTCCACTACCACTATCAGATTAGAGCCATAAGGGCACTAGGCATCTACCACCCCACTACCACTATCAGATTAGAGCCATAAAGGCACTAGGCATCTACCACCCCACTACCACTATCAGATTGGAGCCATAATGGAGACTAGGTATCTACCACCCCACTACCACTATCAGATTAGAGCCATAATGGAGACTAGGTATCTACCACCCCACTACCACTATCAGATTAGAGCCATAATGGAGACTAGGTATCTACCACCCCACTACCCCTATCAGATTAGAGCCATAATGGAGACTAGGTATCTACCACCCCACTACCACTATCAGATTAGAGCCATAATGGAGACTAGGTATCTACCACCCCACTACCACTATCAGATTAGAGCCATAAAGGCACTAGGCATCTACCACCCCACTTCCACTATTAGATTAGAGCCATAATGGAGACTAGGTATCTATCACCCCACTACCACTATCAGATTAAAGCCATACGGGCACTAGACATCTACCACCCCACTACCACTATCAGATTAGAGCCATAATGGAGACTAGGTATCTACCACCCCACTACCACTATCAGATTAGAGCCATAAAGGCACTAGGTATCTACCACCCCACTACCACTATCAGATTAGAGCCATAAGGGCACTAGGCATCTACCACCCCACTACCACTATCAGATTAGAGCAATAAAGGCACTAGGCATCTACCACCCCACTACCACTATCAGATTAGAGCCATAATGGAGACTAGGTATCTACCACCCCACTACCACTATCAGATTAGAGCCATAATGGAGACTAGGTATGTACTACCCCACTACCACTACCAGATTAGAGCCATAATGGAAACTAGGTATCTACCACCCCACTACCACTATCAGATTAGAGCCATAATGGAGGATAGGTATCTACCACCCCACTACCACTATCAGATTAGAGCCATAATGGAGACTAGGTATCTACCACCCCACTACCACTATCAGATTAGAGCCATAATGGAGACTAGTTATCTACCACCCCACTACCACTATCAGATTAGAGCCATAAGGGCACTAGGCATCTACCACCCCACTACCACTATCAGATTAGAGTCATAAAGGCACTAGGCCTCTACCACCCCACTACCACTATCAGATTAGAGCCATAAAGGCACTAGGCATCTACCACCCCACTACCACTATCAGATTAGAGCCATAAAGGCACTAGGCATCTACCACCCCACTACCACTATTAGATTAGAGCCATAATGGAGACTAGGTATCTACCACCCCACTACCTCTATCAGATTAGAGCCATAAGGGCACTAGCCATCTATCACCCCACTACCACTATCAGATTAGAGCCATAAAGGCACTAGGCATCTACCACCCCACTACCACTATCAGATTAGAGCCATAATGGAGACTAGGTATCTTCCACCCCACTACCAGATTAGAGCCATAATGGAGACTAGGTATCTACCACCCCACTACCACTACCAAATTAGAGCCATAATGGAGGCTAGGTATCTACAACCCCACTACCACTATCAGAATAGAGCCATAATGGAGACTAGATATCTACCACCCCACTACCACTATCAGATTAGAGCCATAAGGGCACTAGGCATCTATCACCCCACTACCATTATCAGATTAGAGCCATAATGGAGACTAGACATCTACCACTATCAGATTAGAGCCATAAGGGCACTAGGCATCTACCAAAACCACTACCAATATCAGATAAGAGCCATAATGGAGACTAGGTATCTCCCACCCCACTACCTCTATCAGATTAGAGCCATAATGGAGACTAGGTATCTACCACCCCACTACCTCTATCAGATTAGAGCCATAATGGAGACTAGGTATCTATCACCCCAGTACCATTATCAGATTAGAGCCATAAGGGCACTAGGCATCTACCACCCCACTACCACTATCAGATTAGAGCCATAAGGGCACTAGGCATCTACCACCCCACTAACACTATCAGATTAGAGCCATAAAGGCACTAGGCATCTACCACCCCACTACCACTATTAGATTAGAGCCATAATGGAGACTAGGCATCTACCACCCCACTACCACTATCAGATTAGAGCCATAATGGAGACTAGGTATCTACCACCCCACTACCACTATCAGATTAGAGCCATAAGGGCACTAGGCATCTACCACCCCACTATCACTATCAGATTAGAGCCATAATGGAGACTAGGTATCCACGACCCCACTACCACTATCAGATTAGAGCCATAAGGGCACTAGGCATCTATCACCCCACTACCACTATCAGATTAGAGCCATAATGGAGAGTAGGTATCTTCCACCCCACTACAACTATCAGATTAGAGCCATAGTGGAGACTAGGTATCTACCACCCCGCTACCACTATCAGATTAGAGCCATAAGGGCACTTGGCATCTACCACCCCACTACCACTATCAGATTAGAGCCATAAGGGCACTAGGCATCTACCACCCGACTACCACTATCAGATTAGAGCCATAAAGGCACTAGGCATCTACCACCCCACTACCACTATCAATATTAGAGCCATAATGGAGACTAGGTATCTACCACCCCACTACCACTACCAGATTAGAGCCATAATGGAGACTAGGTATCAACCACACCACTACCACTACCAGATTAGAGCCATAATGGAGACTAGGTATCTACCAACCCACTACCACTATCAGATTAGAGCCATAATGGAGACTAGGTATCTTCCACCCCACTACCACTACCAGATTAGAGCCATAATGGAGACTAGGTATCTACCACCCCACTACCACTACCAAATTAGAGCCATAATGGAGGCTAGGTATCTACAACCCCACTACCACTATCAGATTAGAGCCATAATGGAGACTAGATATCTACCACCCCACTACCACTATCAGATTAGAGCCATAAGGGCACTAGGCATCTATCACCCCACTACCACTATCAGATTAGAGCCATAAAGGCACTAGGCATCTACCACCCCACTACCACTATCAGATTAGAGCCATAAAGGCACTAGGCATCTTCCACCCCACTACCATTATCAGATTAGAGCCATAATGGAAACTAGGTATCTACCAACCCACTACCACTATCAGGTTAGAGCCATAATGGAGACTAGGTGTCTACCACCCCACTACCACTACCAGATTAGAGCCATAATGGAGACTAGGTATCTACCACACCACTACCACTACCAGATTAGAGCCATAATGGAGACTAGGTATCTACCACCCCACTACCACTATCAGATTAGAGCCATAATGGAGACTAGGTATCTACCACCCCACTACCACTATCAGATTAGAGCCATAATGGAGACTAGGTATCTACCACCCCACTACCTCTATCAGATTAGAGCCATAATGGAGAGTAGGTATCTTCCACCCCACTACCACTATCAGATTAGAGCCATAATGGAGACTAGGTATCTACCACCCCACTACCACTATCAGATTAGAGCCATAATGGAGACTAGGTATCTACCACCCCTCTACCACTACCAGATTAGAGCCATCATGGAGACTAAGTATCTACCACCCCACTACCACTATCAGATTAGAGCCATAAGGGCACTTGGCATCTATCACCCAACTACCACTATCAGATTAGAGCCAAAAAGGCACTAGGCATCTACCATCCCACTACCACTATCAGATTAGAGCCATAATGGAGACTAGGTATCTACCACTCCACTACCACTATCAGATTAGAGCCATAAGGGCACTAGGCATCTACCACCCCACTACCACTATCAGATTATAGCCATAAAGGCACTAGGCATCTACCACCCCACTACCACTATCAGATTAGAGCCATAATGGAGACTAAGTATATACCACCCCACTACCACTATCAGATTAGAGCCATAATGGAGACTAGGTATCTACCACCCCACTACCACTACCAGATTAGAGCCATAATGGAAACTAGGTATCTACCACTCCACTACCACTATCAGATTAGAGCCATAAGGGCACTAGGCATCTACCACCCCACTACCACTATCAGATTAGAGCCATAAAGGCACTAGGCATCTACCACCCCACTACCACTATCAGATTAGAGCCATAATGGAGACTAGGTATCTACCACCCCACTACCACAATCAGATTAGAGCCATAATGGAGACTAGGTATGTACCACCCCACTACCACTACCAGATTAGAGCCATAATGGAAACTAGGTATCTACCACCCCACTACCACTATCAGATTAGAGCCATAATGGAGACTAGGTATCTACCACCCCACTACCACTATCAGATTAGAGCCATAATGGAGACTAGGTATCTACCACCCCACTACCACTATCAGATTAGAGCCATAAAGGCACTAGGCATCTACCACCCCACTTCCACTATTAGATTAGAGCCATAATGGAGACTAGGTATCTATCACCCCACTACCACTATCAGATTAGAGCCATAATGGAGACTAGACATCTACCACTATCAGATTAAAGCCATACGGGCACTAGACATCTACCACCCCACTACCACTATCAGATTAGAGCCATAATGGAGACTACGTATTTACCACCCCACTACCTCTATCAGATTAGAGCCATAATGGAGACTAGGTATCTCCCACCCCACTACCACTATCAGATTAGAGCCATAATGGAGACTAGGTATCTACCACCCCACTACCACTATCAGATTAGAGCCATAATGGAGACTAGGTATCTAGCACCCCTCTACCTCTATCAGATTAGAGCCATAATGGAGACTAGGTATCTACCACCCCACTACCACTATGTGATTAGAGCCATAATGGAGACTAGGTATCTACCACCCCACTACCACTATCAGATTAGAGCCATAATGGAGACTAGACATCAACCACCCCACTACCACTATCAGATTAGAGCCATAATGGAGACTAGGTATCTACCACCCCACTACCACTATCAGATTAGAGCCATAAAGGCACTAGGTATCTACCACCCCACTACCACTATCAGATTAGAGCCATAAGGGCACTAGGCATCTACCACCCCACTACCACTATCAGATTAGAGCAATAAAGGCACTAGGCATCTACCACCCCACTACCACTATCAGATTAGAGCCATAATGGAGACTAGGTATCTACCACCCCACTACCACTATCAGATTAGAGCCATAATGGAGACTAGGTATGTACTACCCCACTACCACTACCAGATTAGAGCCATAATGGAAACTAGGTATCTACCACCCCACTACCACTATCAGATTAGAGCCATAATGGAGGATAGGTATCTACCACCCCACTACCACTATCAGATTAGAGCCATAATGGAGACTAGGTATCTACCACCCCACTACCACTATCAGATTAGAGCCATAATGGAGACTAGTTATCTACCACCCCACTACCACTATCAGATTAGAGCCATAAGGGCACTAGGCATCTATCACCCCACTACCACTATCAGATTAGAGCCATAAAGGCACTAGGCATCTACCACCCCACTACCACTATCAGATTAGAGCCATAAAGGCACTAGGCATCTACCACCCCACTACCATTATCAGATTAGAGCCATAATGGAGACTAGGTGTCTACCACCCCACTACCACTACCAGATTAGAGCCATAATGGAGACTAGGTATCTACCACACCACTACCACTATCAGATTAGAGCCATAATGGAGACTAGGTATCTACCACCCCACTACCTCTATCAGATTAGAGCCATAATGGAGAGTAGGTATCTTCCACCCCACTACCACTATCAGATTAGAGCCATAATGGAGACTAGGTATCTACCACCCCACTACCACTATCAGATTAGAGCCATAATGGAGACTAGGTATCTACCACCCCTCTACCACTACCAGATTAGAGCCATCATGGAGACTAGGTATCTACCACCCCACTACCACTATCAGATTAGAGCCATAAGGGCACTTGGCATCTATCACCCAACTACCACTATCAGATTAGAGCCAAAAAGGCACTAGGCATCTACCATCCCACTACCACTATCAGATTAGAGCCATAATGGAGACTAGGTATCTACCACTCCACTACCACTATCAGATTAGAGCCATAAGGGCACTAGGCATCTACCACCCCACTACCACTATCAGATTATAGCCATAAAGGCACTAGGCATCTACCACCCCACTACCACTATCAGATTAGAGCCATAATGGAGACTAGGTATCTACCACCCCACTACCACTATCCGATTAGAGCCATAATGGAGACTAGATATCTACCACCCCACTACCACTACCAGATTAGAGCCATAATGGAAACTAGGTATCTACCACTCCACTACCACTATCAGATTAGAGCCATAAGGGCACTAGGCATCTACCACCCCACTACCACTATCAGATTAGAGCCATAAAGGCACTAGGCATCTACCACCCCACTACCACTATCAGATTAGAGCCATAATGGAGACTAGGTATCTACCACCCCACTACCACAATCAGATTAGAGCCATAATGGAGACTAGGTATGTACCACCCCACTACCACTACCAGATTAGAGCCATAATGGAAACTAGGTATCTACCACCCCACTACCACTATCAGATTAGAGCCATAATGGAGACTAGGTATCTACCACCCCACTACCACTATCAGATTAGAGCCATAATGGAGACTAGGTATCTACCACCCCACTACCACTATCAGATTAGAGCCATAAAGGCACTAGGCATCTACCACCCCACTTCCACTATTAGATTAGAGCCATAATGGAGAATAGGTATCTATCACCCCACTACCACTATCAGATTAGAGCCATAATGGAGACTAGACATCTACCACTATCAGATTAAAGCCATACAGGCACTAGACATCTACCACCCCACTATCACTATCAGATTAGAGCCATAATGGAGACTACGTATTTACCACCCCACTACCTCTATCAGATTAGAGCCATAATGGAGACTAGGTATCTCCCACCCCACTACCACTATCAGATTAGAGCCATAATGGAGACTAGGTATCTACCACCCCACTACCACTATCAGATTAGAGCCATAATGGAGACTAGGTATCTAGCACCCCTCTACCTCTATCAGATTAGAGCCATAATGGAGACTAGGTATCTACCACCCCACTACCACTATGTGATTAGAGCCATAATGGAGACTAGGTATCTACCACCCCACTACCACTATCAGATTAGAGCCATAATGGAGACTAGACATCAACCACCCCACTACCACTATCAGATTAGAGCCATAATGGAGACTAGGTATCTACCACCCCACTACCACTATCAGATTAGAGCCATAAAGGCACTAGGTATCTACCACCCCACTACCACTATCAGATTCGAGCCATAAGGGCACTAGGCATCTACCACCCCACTACCACTATCAGATTAGAGCAATAAAGGCACTAGGCATCTACCACCCCACTACCACTATCAGATTAGAGCCATAATGGAGACTAGGTATCTACCACCCCACTACCACTATCAGATTAGAGCCATAATGGAGACTAGGTATGTACTACCCCACTACCACTACCAGATTAGAGCCATAATGGAAACTAGGTATCTACCACCCCACTACCACTATCAGATTAGAGCCATAATGGAGGATAGGTATCTACCACCCCACTACCACTATCAGATTAGAGCCATAATGGAGACTAGGTATCTACCACCCCACTACCACTATCAGATTAGAGCCATAATGGAGACTAGTTATCTACCACCCCACTACCACTATCAGATTAGAGCCATAAGGGCACTAGGCATCTACCACCCCACTACCACTATCAGATTAGAGTCATAAAGGCACTAGGCCTCTACCACCCCACTACCACTATCAGATTAGAGCCATAAAGGCACTAGGCATCTACCACCCCACTACCACTATCAGATTAGAGCCATAAAGGCACTAGGCATCTACCACTATTAGATTAGAGCCATAATGGAGACTAGGTATCTACCACCCCACTACCTCTATCAGATTAGAGCCATAAGGGCACTAGGCATCTACCACCCCACTACCACTATCAGATAGAGCCATAAAGGTACTTGTCATCTACCACCCCACTACCACAATCAGATTAGAGCCATAATGGAGACTAGGTATCTACCACCCCACTACCACTATCAGATTAGAGCCATAAGGGCACTAGGCATCTACCACCCCACTATCACTATCAGATTAGAGCCATAATGGAGACTAGGTATCTACCACCCCACTACCACTATCAGATTAGAGCCATAAGGGCACTAGGCATCTATCACCCCACTACCACTATCAGATTAGAGCCATAATGGAGAGTAGGTATCTTCCACCCCACTACCACTATCAGATTAGAGCCATAGTGGAGACTAGGTATCTACCGCCCCGCTACCACTATCAGATTAGAGCCATAAGGGCACTTGGCATCTACCACCCCACTACCACTATCAGATTAGAGCCATAAAGGCACTATGCATCTACCACCCCACTACCACTATCAATATTAGAGCCATAATGGAGACTTGGTATCTACCACCCCACTACCACTATCAGATTAGAGCCATAATGGAGACTAGGTATCTACCACCCCACTACCACTACCAGATTAGAGCCATAATGGAGACTAGGTATCTACCACACCACTACCACTACCAGATTAGAGCCATAATAGAGACTAGGTATCTACCAACCCATTACCACTATCAGATTAGAGCCATAATGGAGACTAGGTATCTTCCACCCCACTACCACTACCAGATTAGAGCCATAATGGAGACTAGGTATCTACCACCCCACTACCACTATCAGATTAGAGCCATAGTGGAGACTAGGTATCTACCACACCACTACCACTACCAGATTAGAGCCATAATGGAGACTAGGTATCTACCAACCCACTACCACTATCAGATTAGAGCCATAATGGAGACTAGGTATCTTCCACCCCACTACCACTACCAGATTAGAGCCATAATGGAGACTAGGTATCTACCACCCCACTACCACTACCAAATTAGAGCCATAATGGAGGCTAGGTATCTACAACCCCACTACCACTACCAGATTAGAGCCATAATGGAGACTAGGTATCAACCACACCACTACCACTACCAGATTAGAGCCATAATGGAGACTAGGTATCTACCAACCCACTACCACTATCAGATTAGAGCCATAATGGAGACTAGGTATCTTCCACCCCACTACCACTACCAGATTAGAGCCATAATGGAGACTAGGTATCTACCACCCCACTACCTCTATCAGATTAGAGCCATACGGGCACTAGGCATCTACCACCCCACTACCACTATCAGATAGAGACATAAAGGTACTTGTCATGTACCACCCCACTACCACAATCAGATTAGAGCCATAATGGAGACTAGGTATCTACCACCCCACTACCACTATCAGATTAGAGCCATAAGGGCACTAGGCATCTACCACCCCACTATCACTATCAGATTAGAGCCATAATGGAGACTAGGTATCTACCACCCCACTACCACTATCAGATTAGAGCCATAAGGGCACTAGGCATCTATCACCCCACTACCACTATCAGATTAGAGCCATAATGGAGAGTAGGTATCTTCCACCCCACTACCACTATCAGATTAGAGCCATAGTGGAGACTAGGTATCTACCGCCCCGCTACCACTATCAGATTAGAGCCATAAGGGCACTTGGCATCTACCACCCCACTACCACTATCAGATTAGAGCCATAAAGGCACTATGCATCTACCACCCCACTACCACTATCAATATTAGAGCCATAATGGAGACTTGGTATCTACCACCCCACTACCACTATCAGATTAGAGCCATAATGGAGACTAGGTATCTACCACCCCACTACCACTACCAGATTAGAGCCATAATGGAGACTAGGTATCTACCACACCACTACCACTACCAGATTAGAGCCATAATAGAGACTAGGTATCTACCAACCCATTACCACTATCAGATTAGAGCCATAATGGAGACTAGGTATCTTCCACCCCACTACCACTACCAGATTAGAGCCATAATGGAGACTAGGTATCTACCACACCACTACCACTACCAAATTAGATCCATAATGGAGGCTAGGTATCTACAACCCCACTACCACTATCAGATTAGAGCCATAAGGGCACTTGGCATCTACCACCCCACTACCACTATCAGATTAGAGCCATAAGGGCACTAGGCATCTACCACCCCACTACCACTATCAATATTAGAGCCATAATGGAGACTAGGTATCTACCACCCCACTACCACTACCAGATTAGAGCCATAATGGAGACTAGGTATCAACCACACCACTACCACTACCAGATTAGAGCCATAATGGAGACTAGGTATCTACCAACCCACTACCACTATCAGATTAGAGCCATAATGGAGACTAGGTATCTTCCACCCCACTACCACTACCAGATTAGAGCCATAATGGAGACTAGGTATCTACCACCCCACTACCACTACCAAATTAGAGCCATAATGGAGGCTAGGTATCTACAACCCCACTACCACTATCAGATTAGAGCCATAATGGAGACTAGGTATCTACCACCCCACTACCACTATCAGATTAGAGCCATAAGGGCACTAGGCATCTATCACCCCACTACCACTATCAGATTAGAGCCATAAAGGCACTAGGCATCTACCACCCCACTACCACTATCAGATTAGAGCCATAAAGGCACTAGGCATCTACCACCCCACTACCATTATCAGATTAGAGCCATAATGGAGACTAGGTATCTACCAACCCACTACCACTATCAGGTTAGAGCCATAATGGAGACTAGGTGTCTACCACCCCACTACCACTACCAGATTAGAGCCATAATGGAGACTAGGTATCTACCACACCACTACCACTACCAGATTAGAGCCATAATGGAGACTAGGTATCTACCACCCCACTACCACTATCAGATTAGAGCCATAATGGAGACTAGGTATCTACCACCCCACTACCACTATCAGATTAGAGCCATAATGGAGACTAGGTATCTACCACCCCACTACCTCTATCAGATTAGAGCCATAATGGAGAGTAGGTATCTTCCACCCCACTACCACTATCAGATTAGAGCCATAATGGAGACTAGGTATCTACCACCCCACTACCACTATCAGATTAGAGCCATAATGGAGACTAGGTATCTATCACCCCTCTACCACTACCAGATTAGAGCCATCATGGAGACTAGGTATCTACCACCCCACTACCACTATCAGATTAGAGCCATAAGGGCACTTGGCATCTATCACCCAACTACCACTATCAGATTAGAGCCAAAAAGGCACTAGGCATCTACCATCCCACTACCACTATCAGATTAGAGCCATAATGGAGACTAGGTATCTACCACTCCACTACCACTATCAGATTAGAGCCATAAGGGCACTAGGCATCTACCACCCCACTACCACTATCAGATTATAGCCATAAAGGCACTAGGCATCTACCACCCCACTACCACTATCAGATTAGAGCCATAATGGAGACTAGGTATCTACCACCCCACTACCACTACCAGATTAGAGCCATAATGGAAACTAGGTATCTACCACTCCACTACCACTATCAGATTAGAGCCATAAGGGCACTAGGCATCTACCACCCCACTACCACTATCAGATTACAGCCATAAAGGCACTAGGCATCTACCACCCCACTACCACTATCAGATTAGAGCCATAATGGAGACTAGGTATCTACCACCCCACTACCACAATCAGATTAGAGCCATAATGGAGACTAGGTATGTACCACCCCACTACCACTACCAGATTAGAGCCATAATGGAAACTAGGTATCTACCACCCCACTACCACTATCAGATTAGAGCCATAATGGAGACTAGGTATCTACCACCCCACTACCACTATCAGATTAGAGCCATAATGGAGACTAGGTATCTACCACCCCACTACCACTATCAGATTAGAGCCATAAAGGCACTAGGCATCTACCACCCCACTTCCACTATTAGATTAGAGCCATAATGGAGACTAGGTATCTATCACCCCACTACCACTATCAGATTAGAGCCATAATGGAGACTAGACATCTACCACTATCAGATTAAAGCCATACGGGCACTAGACATCTACCACCCCACTACCACTATCAGATTAGAGCCATAATGGAGACTACGTATTTACCACCCCACTACCTCTATCAGATTAGAGCCATAATGGAGACTAGGTATCTCCCACCCCACTACCACTATCAGATTAGAGCCATAATGGAGACTAGGTATCTACCACCCCACTACCACTATCAGATTAGAGCCATAATGGAGACTAGGTATCTAGCACCCCTCTACCTCTATCAGATTAGAGCCATAATGGAGACTAGGTATCTACCACCCCACTACCACTATGTGATTAGAGCCATAATGGAGACTAGGTATCTACCACCCCACTACCACTATCAGATTAGAGCCATAATGGAGACTAGACATCAACCACCCCACTACCACTATCAGATTAGAGCCATAATGGAGACTAGGTATCTACCACCCCACTACCACTATCAGATTAGAGCCATAATGGAGACTAGGTATCTAGCACCCCTCTACCTCTATCAGATTAGAGCCATAATGGAGACTAGGTATCTACCACCCCACTACCACTATGTGATTAGAGCCATAATGGAGCTAGGTATCTACCACCCCACTACCACTATCAGATTAGAGCCATAATGGAGACTAGACATCAACCACCCCACTACCACTATCAGATTAGAGCCATAATGGAGACTAGGTATCTACCACCCCACTACCACTATCAGATTAGAGCCATAATGGAGACTAGGTATGTACTACCCCACTACCACTACCAGATTAGAGCCATAATGGAAACTAGGTATCTACCACCCCACTACCACTATCAGATTAGAGCCATAATGGATGATAGGTATCTACCACCCCACTACCACTATCAGATTAGAGCCATAATGGAGACTAGGTATCTAACACCCCACTACCACTATCAGATTAGAGCCATAATGGAGACTAGTTATCTACCACCCCACTACCACTATCAGATTAGAGCCATAAGGGCACTAAGCATCTACCACCCCACTACCACTATCAGATTAGAGTCATAAAGGCACTAGGCCTCTACCACCCCACTACCACTATCAGATTAGAGCCATAAAGGCACTAGGCATCTACCACCCCACTACCACTATCAGATTAGAGCCATAAAGGCACTAGGCATCTACCACCCCACTACCACTATTAGATTAGAGCCATAATGGAGACTAGGTATCTACCACCCCACTACCTCTATCAGATTAGAGCCATAAGGGCACTAGGCATCTACCACCCCACTACCACTATCATATAGAGCCATAAAGGTACTTGTCATCTACCACCCCACTACCACAATCAGATTAGAGCCATAATGGAGACTAGGTATCTACCACCCCACTACCACTATCAGATTAGAGCCATAATGGAGACTAGTTATCTACCACCCCACTACCACTATCAGATTAGAGCCATAAGGGCACTAAGCATCTACCACCCCACTACCACTATCAGATTAGAGTCATAAAGGCACTAGGCCTCTACCACCCCACTACCACTATCAGATTAGAGCCATAAAGGCACTAGGCATCTACCACCCCACTACCACTATCAGATTAGAGCCATAAAGGCACTAGGCATCTACCACCCCACTACCACTATTAGATTAGAGCCATAATGGAGACTAGGTATCTACCACCCCACTACCTCTATCAGATTAGAGCCATAAGGGCACTAGGCATCTACCACCCCACTACCACTATCATATAGAGCCATAAAGGTACTTGTCATCTACCACCCCACTACCACAATCAGATTAGAGCCATAATGGAGACTAGGTATCTACCACCCCACTACCACTATCAGATTAGAGCCATAAGGGCACTTGGCATCTACCACCCCACTACCACTATCAGATTAGAGCCATAAGGGCACTAGGCATCTACCACCCCACTACCACTATCAATATTAGAGCCATAATGGAGACTAGGTATCTACCACCCCACTACCACTACCAGATTAGAGCCATAATGGAGACTAGGTATCAACCACACCACTACCACTACCAGATTAGAGCCATAATGGAGACTAGGTATCTACCAACCCACTACCACTATCAGATTAGAGCCATAATGGAGACTAGGTATCTTCCACCCCACTACCACTACCAGATTAGAGCCATAATGGAGACTAGGTATCTACCACCCCACTACCACTACCAAATTAGAGCCATAATGGAGGCTAGGTATCTACAACCCCACTACCACTATCAGATTAGAGCCATAATGGAGACTAGGTATCTACCACCTCACTACCACTATCAGATTAGAGCCATAAGGGCACTAGGCATCTATCACCCCACTACCACTATCAGATTAGAGCCATAAAGGCACTAGGCATCTACCACCCCACTACCACTATCAGATTAGAGCCATAAAGGCCCTAGGCATCTACCACCCCACTACCATTATCAGATTAGAGCCATAATGGAAACTAGGTATCTACCAACCCACTACCACTATCAGGTTAGAGCCATAATGGAGACTAGGTGTCTACCACCCCACTACCACTACCAGATTAGAGCCATAATGGAGACTAGGTATCTACCACACCACTACCACTACCAGATTAGAGCCATAATGGAGACTAGGTATCTACCACCCCACTACCACTATCAGATTAGAGCCATAATGGAGACTAGGTATCTACCACCCCACTACCACTATCAGATTAGAGCCATAATGGAGACTAGGTATCTACCACCCCACTACCTCTATCAGATTAGAGCCATAATGGAGAGTAGGTATCTTCCACCCCACTACCACTATCAGATTAGAGCCATAATGGAGACTAGGTATCTACCACCCCACTACCACTATCAGATTAGAGCCATAATGGAGACTAGGTATCTACCACCCCTCTACCACTACCAGATTAGAGCCATCATGGAGACTAGGTATCTACCACCCCACTACCACTATCAGATTAGAGCCATAAGGGCACTTGGCATCTATCACCCCACTACCACTATCAGATTAGAGCCAAAAAGGCACTAGGCATCTACCACCCCACTACCACTATCAGATTAGAGCCATAATGGAGACTAGGTATCTACCACTCCACTACCACTATCAGATTAGAGCCATAAGGGCACTAGGCATCTACCACCCCACTACCACTATCAGATTATAGCCATAAAGGCACTAGGCATCTACCACCCCACTACCACTATCAGATTAGAGCCATAATGGAGACTAGGTATCTACCACCCCACTACCACTATCAGATTAGAGCCATAATGGAGACTAGGTATCTACCACCCCACTACCACTACCAGATTAGAGCCATAATGGAAACTAGGTATCTACCACTCCACTACCACTATCAGATTAGAGCCATAAGGGCACTAGGCATCTACCACCCCACTACCACTATCAGATTAGAGCCATAAAGGCACTAGGCATCTACCACCCCACTACCACTATCAGATTAGAGACATAATGGAGACTAGGTATCTACCACCCCACTACCACAATCAGATTAGAGCCATAATGGAGACTAGGTATGTACCACCCCACTACCACTACCAGATTAGAGCCATAATGGAAACTAGGTATCTACCACCCCACTACCACTATCAGATTAGAGCCATAATGGAGACTAGGTATCTACCACCCCACTACCACTATCAGATTAGAGCCATAATGGAGACTAGGTATCTACCACCCCACTACCACTATCAGATTAGAGCCATAAAGGCACTAGGCATCTACCACCCCACTTCCACTATTAGATTAGAGCCATAATGGAGACTAGGTATCTATCACTATCAGATTAGAGCCATAAAGGCACTAGGCATCTACCACCCCACTACCACTATCAGATTAGAGCCATAATGGAGACTAGGTATCTACCACCCCACTACCTCTATCAGATTAGAGCCATAATGGAGACTAGGTATCTCCCACCCCACTACCACTATCAGATTAGAGCCATAATGGAGACTAGGTATCTACCACCCCACTACCACTATGTGATTAGAGCCATAATGGAGACTAGGTATCTACTACCCCACTACCACTATCAGATTAGAGCCATAATGGAGACTAGACATCAACCACCCCACTACCACTATCAGATTAGAGCCATAATGGAGACTAGGTATCTACCACCCCACTACCACTATCAGATTAGAGCCATAAAGGCACTAGGTATCTACCACCCCACTACCACTATCAGATTAGAGCCATAAGGGCACTAGGCATCTACCACCCCACTACCACTATCAGATTAGAGCAATAAAGGCACTAGGCATCTACCACCCCACTACCACTATCAGATTAGAGCCATAATGGAGACTAGGTATCTACCACCCCACTACCACTATCAGATTAGAGCCATAATGGAGACTAGGTATGTACTACCCCACTACCACTACCAGATTAGAGCCATAATGGAAACTAGGTATCTACCACCCCACTACCACTATCAGATTAGAGCCATAATGGATGATAGGTATCTACCACCCCACTACCACTATCAGATTAGAGCCATAATGGAGACTAGGTATCTAACACCCCACTACCACTATCAGATTAGAGCCATAATGGAGACTAGTTATCTACCACCCCACTACCACTATCAGATTAGAGCCATAAGGGCACTAAGCATCTACCACCCCACTACCACTATCAGATTAGAGCCATAATGGAGACTAGGTATCTAACACCCCACTACCACTATCAGATTAGAGCCATAATGGAGACTAGGTATCTAACACCCCACTACCACTATCAGATTAGAGCCATAATGGAGACTAGGTATCTACCACCCCACTACCACTATCAGATTAGAGCCATAAGGGCACTAAGCATCTACCACCCCACTACCACTATCAGATTAGAGCCATAATGGAGACTAGGTATCTAACACCCCACTACCACTATCAGATTAGAGCCATAATGGAGACTAGTTATCTACCACCCCACTACCACTATCAGATTAGAGCCATAAGGGCACTAAGCATCTACCACCCCACTACCACTATCAGATTAGAGTCATAAAGGCACTAGGCCTCTACCACCCCACTACCACTATCAGATTAGAGCCATAAAGGCACTAGGCATCTACCACCCCACTACCACTATCAGATTAGAGCCATAAAGGCACTAGGCATCTACCACCCCACTACCACTATTAGATTAGAGCCATAATGGAGACTAGGTATCTACCACCCCACTACCTCTATCAGATTAGAGCCATAAGGGCACTAGGCATCTACCACCCCACTACCACTATCATATAGAGCCATAAAGGTACTTGTCATCTACCACCCCACTACCACAATCAGATTAGAGCCATAATGGAGACTAGGTATCTACCACCCCACTACCACTATCAGATTAGAGCCATAAGGGCACTAGGCATCTACCACCCCACTATCACTATCAGATTAGAGCCATAATGGAGACTAGGTATCTACCACCCCACTACCACTATCAGATTAGAGCCATAAGGGCACTAGGCATCTATCACCCCACTACCACTATCAGATTAGAGCCATAATGGAGAGTAGGTATCTTCCACCCCACTACCACTATCAGATTAGAGCCATAGTGGAGACTAGGTATCTACCGCCCCGCTACCGCTATCAGATTAGAGCAATAAGGGCACTATGCATCTACCACCCCACTACCACTATCAATATTAGAGCCATAATGGAGACTTGGTATCTACCACCCCACTACCACTATCAGATTAGAGCCATAATGGAGACTAGGTATCTACCACCCCACTACCACTACCAGATTAGAGCCATAATGGAGACTAGGTATCTGCCACACCACTACCACTACCAGATTAGAGCCATAATAGAGACTAGGTATCTACCAACCCACTACCACTATCAGATTAGAGCCATAATGGAGACTAGGTATCTTCCACCCCACTACCACTACCAGATTAGAGCCATAATGGAGACTAGGTATCTACCACCCCACTACCACTACCAAATTAGAGCCATAATGGAGGCTAGGTATCTACAACCCCACTACCACTATCAGATTAGAGCCATAATGGAGACTAGGTATCTACCACCCCACTACCTCTATCAGATTAGAGCCATATTGGAGACTAGGTATCTACCACCCCACTACCACTATCAGATTAGAGCCATAAGGGCACTAGGCATCTACCACCCCACTACCACTATCAGATTAGAGCCATAAAGGCACTAGGCATCTACCACCCCACTACCACTATCAATATTAGAGCCATAATGGAGACTAGGTATCTACCACCCCACTACCACTACCAGATTAGAGCCATAATGGAGACTAGGTATCTACCACCCCACTACCACTACCAGATTAGAGCCATAATAGAGACTAGGTATCTACCAACCCACTACCACTATCAGATTAGAGCCATAATGGAGACTAGGTATCTTCCACCCCACTACCACTATCAGATTAGAGCCATAAGGGCACTAGGCATCTACCACCCCACTATCACTATCAGATTAGAGCCATAATGGAGACTAGGTATCTACCACCCCGCTACCGCTATCAGATTAGAGCCATAAGGGCACTTGGCATCTACCACCCCACTACCACTATCAGATTAGAGCCATAAAGGCACTATGCATCTACCACCCCACTACCACTATCAATATTAGAGCCATAATGGAGACTTGGTATCTACCACCCCACTACCACTATCAGATTAGAGCCATAATGGAGACTAGGTATCTACCACCCCACTACCACTACCAGATTAGAGCCATAATGGAGACTAGGTATCTACCACACCACTACCACTACCAGATTAGAGCCATAATAGAGATTAGGTATCTACCAACCCACTACCACTATCAGATTAGAGCCATAATGGAGACTAGGTATCTTCCACCCCACTACCACTACCAGATTAGAGCCATAATGGAGACTAGGTATCTACCACCCCACTACCACTACCAAATTAGAGCCATAATGGAGGCTAGGTATCTACAACCCCACTACCACTATCAGATTAGAGCCATAATGGAGACTAGGTATCTACTACCCCACTACCTCTATCAGATTAGAGCCATATTGGAGACTAGGTATCTACCACCCCACTACCACTATCAGATTAGAGCCATAAGGGCACTAGGCATCTACCACCCCACTACCACTATCAGATTAGAGCCATAAAGGCACTAGGCATCTACCACCCCACTACCACTATCAATATTAGAGCCATAATGGAGACTAGGTATCTACCACCCCACTACCACTACCAGATTAGAGCCATAATGGAGACTAGGTATCTACCACCCCACTACCACTACCAGATTAGAGCCATAATAGAGACTAGGTATCTACCAACCCACTACCACTATCAGATTAGAGCCATAATGGAGACTAGGTATCTTCCACCCCACTACCACTACCAGATTAGAGCCATAATGGAGACTAGGTATCTACCACCCCACTACCACTATCAGATTAGAGCCATAATGGAGACTAGGTATCTACCACCCCACTACCACTATCAGACTAGAGCCATAATGGAGACTAGGTATCTACCACCCCACTACCACTACCAAATTAGAGCCATAATGGAGGCTAGGTATCTACAACCCCACTACCACTATCAGATTAGAGCCATAATGGAGACTAGGTATCTACCACCCCACTACCACTATCAGATTAGAGCCATAAGGGCACTAGGCATCTATCACCCCACTACCACTATCAGATTAGAGCCATAAAGGCACTAGGCATCTACCACTCCACTACCACTATCAGATTAGAGCCATAATGGAGACTAGGTATCTACCACCCCACTACCACTATCAGATTAGAGCCATATGGGCACTAGGCGTCTACCACCCCACTACCACTATCAGATTAGAGCCATAAAGGCACTAGGCATCTACCACCCCACTACCATTATCAGATTAGAGCCATATTGGAAACTAGGTATCTACCAACCCACTACCACTATCAGATTAGAGCCATAATGGAGACTAGGTATCTACCACCCCACTACCACTACCAGATTAGAGCCATAATGGAGACTAGGTATCTACCACACCACTACCACTACCAGATTAGAGCCATAATGGAGACTAGGTATCTACCACCCCACTACCACTATCAGATTAGAGCCATAATGGAGACTAGGTATCTACCACCCCACTACCACTATCAGATTAGAGCCATAATGGAGACTAGGTATCTACCACCCCACTACCTCTATCAGATTAGAGCCATAATGGAGAGTAGGTATCTACCACCCCACTACCACTATCAGATTAGAGCCATAGTGGAGACTAGGTATCTACCGCCCCGCTACCGCTATCAGATTAGAGCCATAAGGGCACTTGGCATCTACCACCCCACTACCACTATCAGATTAGAGCCATAAAGGAGACTAGGTATCTACCACCCCACTACCACTACCAGATTAGAGCCATAATGGAGACTAGGTATCTACCACACCACTACCAATACCAGATTAGAGCCATAATAGAGACTATGTATCTACCAACCCACTACCACTATCAGATTAGAGCCATAATGGAGACTAGGTATCTTCCACCCCACTACCACTACCAGATTAGAGCCATAATGGAGACTAGGTATCTACCACCCCACTACCACTACCAAATTAGAGCCATAATGGAGGCTAGGTATCTACAACCCCACTACCACTATCAGATTAGAGCCATAATGGAGACTAGGTATCTACCACCCCACTACCTCTATCAGATTAGAGCCATATTGGAGACTAGGTATCTACCACCCCACTACCACTATCAGATTAGAGCCATAAGGGCACTAGGCATCTACCACCCCACTACCACTATCAGATTAGAGCCATAAAGGCACTAGGCATCTACCACCCCACTACCACTATCAATATTAGAGCCATAATGGAGACTAGGTATCTACCACCCCACTACCACTACCAGATTAGAGCCATAATGGAGACTAGGTATCTACCACCCCACTACCACTACCAGATTAGAGCCATAATAGAGACTAGGTATCTACCAACCCACTACCACTATCAGATTAGAGCCATAATGGAGACTAGGTATCTTCCACCCCACTACCACTACCAGATTAGAGCCATAATGGAGACTAGGTATCTACCACCCCACTACCACTATCAGATTAGAGCCATAATGGAGACTAGGTATCTACCACCCCACTACCACTATCAGATTAGAGCCATATGGGCACTAGGCATCTACCACCCCACTACCACTATCAGATTAGAGCCATAAAGGCACTAGGCATCTACCACCCCACTACCACTATCAGATTAGAGCCATAATGGAGACTAGGTATCTACCACCCCACTACCACTATCAGACTAGAGCCATAATGGAGACTAGGTATCTACCACCCCACTACCACTACCAAATTAGAGCCATAATGGAGGCTAGGTATCTACAACCCCACTACCACTATCAGATTAGAGCCATAATGGAGACTAGGTATCTACCACCCCACTACCACTATCAGATTAGAGCCATAAGGGCACTAGGCATCTATCACCCCACTACCACTATCAGATTAGAGCCATAAAGACACTAGGCATCTACCACTCCACTACCACTATCAGATTAGAGCCATAATGGAGACTAGGTATCTACCACCCCACTACCACTATCAGATTAGAGCCATAAAGGCACTAGGCATCTACCACCCCACTACCATTATCAGATTAGAGCCATATTGGAAACTAGGTATCTACCAACCCACTACCACTATCAGATTAGAGCCATAATGGAGACTAGGTATCTACCACCCCACTACCACTACCAGATTAGAGCCATAATGGAGACTAGGTATCTACCACACCACTACCACTACCAGATTAGAGCCATAATGGAGACTAGGTATCTACCACCCCACTACCACTATCAGATTAGAGCCATAATGGAGACTAGGTATCTACCACCCCACTACCACTATCAGATTAGAGCCATAATGGAGACTAGGTATCTACCACCCCACTACCTCTATCAGATTAGAGCCATAATGGAGAGTAGGTATCTTCCACCACTATCAGATTAGAGCCATAGTGGAGACTAGGTATCTACCACCCCACTACCACTATCAGATTAGAGCCATAATGGAGACTAGGTATCTACCACCCCTCTACCACTACCAGATTAGAGCCATCATGGAGACTAGGTATCTACCACCCCACTACCACTATCAGATTAGAGCCATAAGGGCACTTGGCATCTATCACCCAACTACCACTATCAGATTAGAGCCATAAAGGCACTAGGCATCTACCACCCCACTACCACTATCAGATTAGAGCCATAATGGAGACTAGGTATCTACCACTCCACTACCACTATCAGATTAGAGCCATAAGGGCACTAGGCATCTACCACCCCACTACCACTATCAGATTATAGCCATAAAGGCACTAGGCATCTACCACCCCACTACCACTATCAGATTAGAGCCATAATGGAGACGAGGTATCTACCACCCCACTACCACTATCAGATTAGAGCCATAATGGAGACTAGGTATCTACCACCCCACTACCACTACCAGATTAGAGCCATAATGGAAACTAGGTATCTACCACTCCACTACCACTATCAGATTAGAGCCATTAGGGCACTAGGCATCTACCACCCCACTACCACTATCAGATTAGAGCCATAAAGGCACTAGGCATCTACCACCCCACTACCACTATCAGATTAGAGCCATAATGGAGACTAGGTATCTACCACCCCACTACCACAATCAGATTAGAGCCATAATGGAGACTAGGTATGTACCACCCCACTACCACTACCAGATTAGAGCCATAATGGAAACTAGGTATCTACCACCCCACTACCACTATCAGATTAGAGCCATAATGGAGACTAGGTATCTACCACCCCACTACCACTATCAGATTAGAGCCATAATGGAGACTAGGTATCTACCACCCCACCACCACTATCAGATTAGAGCCATAAAGGCACTAGGCATCTACCACCCCACTACCACTATCAGATTAGAGCCATAATGGAGACTAGGTATCTACCACCCCACTACCACTATCAGATTAGAGCCATAATGGAGACTAGGTATCTATCACCCCACTACCACTATCAGATTAGAGCCATAATGGAGACTAGGTATCTACCACTATCAGATTAAAGCCATACGGGCACTAGACATCTACCACCCCACTACCACTATCAGATTAGAGCCATAATGGAGACTAGGTATCTACCACCCCACTACCTCTATCAGATTAGAGCCATAATGGAGACTAGGTATCTCCCACCCCTCTACCACTATCAGATTAGAGTCATAATGGAGACTAGGTATCTACCACCCCTCTACCTCTATCAGATTAGAGCCATAATGGAGACTAGGTATCTACCACCCAACTACCACTATGTGATTAGAGCCATAATGGAGACTAGGTATGTACCACCCCACTACCACTACCAGATTAGAGCCATAATGGAGACTAGGTATTTACCACCCCACTACCACTATCAGATTAGAGCCATAATGGAGACTAGGTATCTACCACCCCACTACCACTATCAGATTAGAGCCATAATGGAGACTAGGTATCTACCACCCCACTACCACTATCAGATTAGAGCCATAATGGAGACTAGTTATCTACCACCCCACTACCACTATCAGATTAGAGCCATAAGGGCACTAGGCATCTACCACCCCACTACCACTATCAGATTAGAGCCATAAAGGCACTAGGCATCTACCACCCCACTACCACTATCAGATTAGAGCCATAAAGGCACTAGGCATCTACCACCCCACTATCACTATCAGATTAGAGCCATAATGGAGACTAGGTATTTACCACCCCACTACCACTATCAGATTAGAGCCATAATGGAGAGTAGGTATCTTCCACCCCACTACCACTATCAGATTAGAGCCATAGTGGAGACTAGGTATCTACCACCCCGCTACCACTATCAGATTAGAGCCATAAGGGCACTTGGCATCTACCACCCCACTACCACTATCAGATTAGAGCCATAAAGGCACTAGGCATCTACCACCCCACTACCACTATCAGATTAGAGCCATAAAGGCACTAGGCATCTACCACCCCACTATCACTATCAGATTAGAGCCATAATGGAGACTAGGTATTTACCACCCCACTACCACTATCAGATTAGAGCCATAATGGAGAGTAGGTATCTTCCACCCCACTACCACTATCAGATTAGAGCCATAGTGGAGACTAGGTATCTACCACCCCGCTACCACTATCAGATTAGAGCCATAAGGGCACTAGGCATCTATCACCCCACTACCACTATCAGATTAGAGCCATAATGGAGAGTAGGTATCTTCCACCCCACTACCACTATCAGATTAGAGCCATAGTGGAGACTAGGTATCTACCGCCCCGCTACCGCTATCAGATTAGAGCAATAAGGGCACTATGCATCTACCACCCCACTACCACTATCAATATTAGAGCCATAATGGAGACTTGGTATCTACCACCCCACTACCACTATCAGATTAGAGCCATAATGGAGACTAGGTATCTACCACCCCACTACCACTACCAGATTAGAGCCATAATGGAGACTAGGTATCTGCCACACCACTACCACTACCAGATTAGAGCCATAATAGAGACTAGGTATCTACCAACCCACTACCACTATCAGATTAGAGCCATAATGGAGACTAGGTATCTTCCACCCCACTACCACTACCAGATTAGAGCCATAATGGAGACTAGGTATCTACCACCCCACTACCACTACCAAATTAGAGCCATAATGGAGGCTAGGTATCTACAACCCCACTACCACTATCAGATTAGAGCCATAATGGAGACTAGGTATCTACCACCCCACTACCTCTATCAGATTAGAGCCATATTGGAGACTAGGTATCTACCACCCCACTACCACTATCAGATTAGAGCCATAAGGGCACTAGGCATCTACCACCCCACTACCACTATCAGATTAGAGCCATAAAGGCACTAGGCATCTACCACCCCACTACCACTATCAATATTAGAGCCATAATGGAGACTAGGTATCTACCACCCCACTACCACTACCAGATTAGAGCCATAATGGAGACTAGGTATCTACCACCCCACTACCACTACCAGATTAGAGCCATAATAGAGACTAGGTATCTACCAACCCACTACCACTATCAGATTAGAGCCATAATGGAGACTAGGTATCTACCACCCCACTACCACTATCAGATTAGAGCCATAAGGGCACTAGGCATCTACCACCCCACTATCACTATCAGATTAGAGCCATAATGGAGACTAGGTATCTACCACCCCGCTACCGCTATCAGATTAGAGCCATAAGGGCACTTGGCATCTACCACCCCACTACCACTATCAGATTAGAGCCATAAAGGCACTATGCATCTACCACCCCACTACCACTATCAATATTAGAGCCATAATGGAGACTTGGTATCTACCACCCCACTACCACTATCAGATTAGAGCCATAATGGAGACTAGGTATCTACCACCCCACTACCACTACCAGATTAGAGCCATAATGGAGACTAGGTATCTACCACACCACTACCACTACCAGATTAGAGCCATAATAGAGATTAGGTATCTACCAACCCACTACCACTATCAGATTAGAGCCATAATGGAGACTAGGTATCTTCCACCCCACTACCACTACCAGATTAGAGCCATAATGGAGACTAGGTATCTACCACCCCACTACCACTACCAAATTAGAGCCATAATGGAGGCTAGGTATCTACAACCCCACTACCACTATCAGATTAGAGCCATAATGGAGACTAGGTATCTACTACCCCACTACCTCTATCAGATTAGAGCCATATTGGAGACTAGGTATCTACCACCCCACTACCACTATCAGATTAGAGCCATAAGGGCACTAGGCATCTACCACCCCACTACCACTATCAGATTAGAGCCATAAAGGCACTAGGCATCTACCACCCCACTACCACTATCAATATTAGAGCCATAATGGAGACTAGGTATCTACCACCCCACTACCACTACCAGATTAGAGCCATAATGGAGACTAGGTATCTACCACCCCACTACCACTACCAGATTAGAGCCATAATAGAGACTAGGTATCTACCAACCCACTACCACTATCAGATTAGAGCCATAATGGAGACTAGGTATCTTCCACCCCACTACCACTACCAGATTAGAGCCATAATGGAGACTAGGTATCTACCACCCCACTACCACTATCAGATTAGAGCCATAATGGAGACTAGGTATCTACCACCCCACTACCACTATCAGACTAGAGCCATAATGGAGACTAGGTATCTACCACCCCACTACCACTACCAAATTAGAGCCATAATGGAGGCTAGGTATCTACAACCCCACTACCACTATCAGATTAGAGCCATAATGGAGACTAGGTATCTACCACCCCACTACCACTATCAGATTAGAGCCATAAGGGCACTAGGCATCTATCACCCCACTACCACTATCAGATTAGAGCCATAAAGGCACTAGGCATCTACCACTCCACTACCACTATCAGATTAGAGCCATAATGGAGACTAGGTATCTACCACCCCACTCCCACTATCAGATTAGAGCCATAATGGCACTAGGCGTCTACCACCCCACTACCACTATCAGATTAGAGCCATAAAGGCACTAGGCATCTACCACCCCACTACCATTATCAGATTAGAGCCATATTGGAAACTAGGTATCTACCAACCCACTACCACTATCAGATTAGAGCCATAATGGAGACTAGGTATCTACCACCCCACTACCACTACCAGATTAGAGCCATAATGGAGACTAGGTATCTACCACACCACTACCACTACCAGATTAGAGCCATAATGGAGACTAGGTATCTACCACCCCACTACCACTATCAGATTAGAGCCATAATGGAGACTAGGTATCTACCACCCCACTACCACTATCAGATTAGAGCCATAATGGAGACTAGGTATCTACCACCCCACTACCTCTATCAGATTAGAGCCATAATGGAGAGTAGGTATCTACCACCCCACTACCACTATCAGATTAGAGCCATAGTGGAGACTAGGTATCTACCGCCCCGCTACCGCTATCAGATTAGAGCCATAAGGGCACTTGGCATCTACCACCCCACTACCACTATCAGATTAGAGCCATAAAGGAGACTAGGTATCTACCACCCCACTACCACTACCAGATTAGAGCCATAATGGAGACTAGGTATCTACCACACCACTACCAATACCAGATTAGAGCCATAATAGAGACTATGTATCTACCAACCCACTACCACTATCAGATTAGAGCCATAATGGAGACTAGGTATCTTCCACCCCACTACCACTACCAGATTAGAGCCATAATGGAGACTAGGTATCTACCACCCCACTACCACTACCAAATTAGAGCCATAATGGAGGCTAGGTATCTACAACCCCACTACCACTATCAGATTAGAGCCATAATGGAGACTAGGTATCTACCACCCCACTACCTCTATCAGATTAGAGCCATATTGGAGACTAGGTATCTACCACCCCACTACCACTATCAGATTAGAGCCATAAGGGCACTAGGCATCTACCACCCCACTACCACTATCAGATTAGAGCCATAAAGGCACTAGGCATCTACCACCCCACTACCACTATCAATATTAGAGCCATAATGGAGACTAGGTATCTACCACCCCACTACCACTACCAGATTAGAGCCATAATGGAGACTAGGTATCTACCACCCCACTACCACTACCAGATTAGAGCCATAATAGAGACTAGGTATCTACCAACCCACTACCACTATCAGATTAGAGCCATAATGGAGACTAGGTATCTTCCACCCCACTACCACTACCAGATTAGAGCCATAATGGAGACTAGGTATCTACCACCCCACTACCACTATCAGATTAGAGCCATAATGGAGACTAGGTATCTACCACCCCACTACCACTATCAGATTAGAGCCATATGGGCACTAGGCATCTACCACCCCACTACCACTATCAGATTAGAGCCATAAAGGCACTAGGCATCTACCACCCCACTACCACTATCAGATTAGAGCCATAATGGAGACTAGGTATCTACCACCCCACTACCACTATCAGACTAGAGCCATAATGGAGACTAGGTATCTACCACCCCACTACCACTACCAAATTAGAGCCATAATGGAGGCTAGGTATCTACAACCCCACTACCACTATCAGATTAGAGCCATAATGGAGACTAGGTATCTACCACCCCACTACCACTATCAGATTAGAGCCATAAGGGCACTAGGCATCTATCACCCCACTACCACTATCAGATTAGAGCCATAAAGACACTAGGCATCTACCACTCCACTACCACTATCAGATTAGAGCCATAATGGAGACTAGGTATCTACCACCCCACTACCACTATCAGATTAGAGCCATAAAGGCACTAGGCATCTACCACCCCACTACCATTATCAGATTAGAGCCATATTGGAAACTAGGTATCTACCAACCCACTACCACTATCAGATTAGAGCCATAATGGAGACTAGGTATCTACCACCCCACTACCACTACCAGATTAGAGCCATAATGGAGACTAGGTATCTACCACACCACTACCACTACCAGATTAGAGCCATAATGGAGACTAGGTATCTACCACCCCACTACCACTATCAGATTAGAGCCATAATGGAGACTAGGTATCTACCACCCCACTACCACTATCAGATTAGAGCCATAATGGAGACTAGGTATCTACCACCCCACTACCTCTATCAGATTAGAGCCATAATGGAGAGTAGGTATCTTCCACCACTATCAGATTAGAGCCATAGTGGAGACTAGGTATCTACCACCCCACTACCACTATCAGATTAGAGCCATAATGGAGACTAGGTATCTACCACCCCTCTACCACTACCAGATTAGAGCCATCATGGAGACTAGGTATCTACCACCCCACTACCACTATCAGATTAGAGCCATAAGGGCACTTGGCATCTATCACCCAACTACCACTATCAGATTAGAGCCATAAAGGCACTAGGCATCTACCACCCCACTACCACTATCAGATTAGAGCCATAATGGAGACTAGGTATCTACCACTCCACTACCACTATCAGATTAGAGCCATAAGGGCACTAGGCATCTACCACCCCACTACCACTATCAGATTATAGCCATAAAGGCACTAGGCATCTACCACCCCACTACCACTATCAGATTAGAGCCATAATGGAGACGAGGTATCTACCACCCCACTACCACTATCAGATTAGAGCCATAATGGAGACTAGGTATCTACCACCCCACTACCACTACCAGATTAGAGCCATAATGGAAACTAGGTATCTACCACTCCACTACCACTATCAGATTAGAGCCATTAGGGCACTAGGCATCTACCACCCCACTACCACTATCAGATTAGAGCCATAAAGGCACTAGGCATCTACCACCCCACTACCACTATCAGATTAGAGCCATAATGGAGACTAGGTATCTACCACCCCACTACCACAATCAGATTAGAGCCATAATGGAGACTAGGTATGTACCACCCCACTACCACTACCAGATTAGAGCCATAATGGAAACTAGGTATCTACCACCCCACTACCACTATCAGATTAGAGCCATAATGGAGACTAGGTATCTACCACCCCACTACCACTATCAGATTAGAGCCATAATGGAGACTAGGTATCTACCACCCCACCACCACTATCAGATTAGAGCCATAAAGGCACTAGGCATCTACCACCCCACTACCACTATCAGATTAGAGCCATAATGGAGACTAGGTATCTACCACCCCACTACCACTATCAGATTAGAGCCATAATGGAGACTAGGTATCTATCACCCCACTACCACTATCAGATTAGAGCCATAATGGAGACTAGGTATCTACCACTATCAGATTAAAGCCATACGGGCACTAGACATCTACCACCCCACTACCACTATCAGATTAGAGCCATAATGGAGACTAGGTATCTACCACCCCACTACCTCTATCAGATTAGAGCCATAATGGAGACTAGGTATCTCCCACCCCTCTACCACTATCAGATTAGAGTCATAATGGAGATTAGGTATCTACCACCCCTCTACCTCTATCAGATTAGAGCCATAATGGAGACTAGGTATCTACCACCCAACTACCACTATGTGATTAGAGCCATAATGGAGACTAGGTATGTACCACCCCACTACCACTACCAGATTAGAGCCATAATGGAGACTAGGTATTTACCACCCCACTACCACTATCAGATTAGAGCCATAATGGAGGATAGGTATCTACCACCCCACAACCACTATCAGATTAGAGCCATAATGGAGACTAGGTATCTATCACCCCACTACCACTATCAGATTAGAGCCATAATGGAGACTAGTTATCTACCACCCCACTACCACTATCAGATTAGAGCCATAAGGGCACTAGGCATCTACCACCCCACTACCACTATCAGATTAGAGCCATAAAGGCACTAGGCATCTACCACCCCACTACCACTATCAGATTAGAGCCATAAAGGCACTAGGCATCTACCACCCCACTACCACTATCAGATTAGAGCCATAATGGAGACTAGGTATTTACCACCCCACTACCACTATCAGATTAGAGCCATAATGGAGAGTAGGTATCTTCCACCCCACTACCACTATCAGATTAGAGCCATAGTGGAGACTAGGTATCTACCACCCCGCTACCACTATCAGATTAGAGCCATAAGGGCACTTGGCATCTACCACCCCACTATCACTATCAGATTAGAGCCATAAAGGCACTATGCATCTACCACCCCACTACCAATATCAGATTAGAGCCATATTGGAGAATATGTATCTACCACCCCACTACCACTATCAGATTAGAGCCATAAGGGCACTAGGCATCTACCAGCCCATTACCACTATCAGATTAGAGCCATAAAGGCACTAGGCATCTACCACCCCACTACCACTATCAATATTAGAGCCATAATGGAGACGAGGTATCTACCACCCCACTACCACTATCAGATTAGAGCCATAATGGAGACTAGGTATCTACCACCCCACTACCACTACCAGATTAGAGCCATAATGGAGACTAGGTATCTACCACACCACTACCACTACCAGATTAGAGCTATAATAGAGACTAGGTATCTACCAACCCACTACCACTATCAGATTAGAGCCATAATGGAGACTAGGTATCTTCCACCCCACTACCACTACCAGATTAGAGCCATAATGGAGACTAGGTATCTACCACCCCACTACCACTACCAAATTAGAGCCATAATGGAGGCTAGGTATCTATAACCCCACTACCACTATCAGATTAGAGCCATAATGGAGACTAGGTATCTACCACCCCACTACCTCTATCAGATTAGAGCCATATTGGAGACTAGGTATCTACCACTATCAGATTAGAGCCATAAGGGCACTAGGCATCTACCACCCCACTACCACTATCAGATTAGAGCCATAAAGGCACTAGGCATCTACCACCCCACTACCACTATCAATATTAGAGCCATAATGGAGACTAGGTATCTACCACCCCACTACCACTACCAGATTAGAGCCATAATGGAGACTAGGTATCAACCACACCACTACCACTACCAGATTAGAGCCATAATAGAGACTAGGTATCTACCAACCCACTACCACTATCAGATTAGAGCCATAATGGAGACTAGGTATCTTCCACCCCACTACCACTACCAAATTAGAGCCATAATGGAGACTAGGTATCTACCACCCCACTACCACTATCAGATTAGAGCCATAATGGAGGCTAGGTATCTACAACCCCACTACCACTATCAGATTAGAGCCATAATGGAGACTAGGTATCTACCACCCCACTACCACTATCGGATTAGAGCCATAAGGGCACTAGGCATCTATCACCCCACTACCACTATCAGATTAGAGCCATAAAGGCACTAGGCATCTACCACCCCACTACCACTATCAGATTAGAGCCATAATGGAGACTAGGTATCTACCACCCCACTACCACTATCAGATTAGAGCCATATGGGCACTAGGCATCTACCACCCCACTACCACTATCAGATTAGAGCCATAAAGGCACTAGGCATCTACCACCCCACTACCATTATCAGATTAGAGCCATAATGGAAACTAGGTATCTACCAACCCACTACCACTATCAGATTAGAGCCATAATGGAGACTAGGTATCTACCACCCCACTAACACTACCAGATTAGAGCCATAATGGAGACTAGGTATCTACCACACCACTACCACTAACAGATTAGAGCCATAATGGAGACTAGGTATCTACCACCCCACTACCACTATCAGATTAGAGCCTAAATGGAGACTAGGTATCTACCACCCCACTACCACTATCAGATTAGAGCCATAATGGAGACTAGGTATCTACCACCCCACTACCTCTATCAGATTAGAGCCATAATGGAGAGTAGGTATCTTCCACCCCACTACCACTATCAGATTAGAGCCATAATGGAGACTAGGTATCTACCACCCCACTACCACTATCAGATTAGAGCCATAATGGAGACTAGCTATCTACCACCCCTCTACCACTACCAGATTAGAGCCATAATGGAGACTAGGTATCTACCACCCCACTACCACTATCAGATTAGAGCCATAAGGGCACTTGGCATCTATCACCCCACTACCACTATCAGATTAGAGCCATAAAGGCACTAGGCATCTACCACCCCACTACCACTATCAGATTAGAGCCATAATGGAGACTAAGTATCTACCACTCCACTACCACTATCAGATTAGAGCCATAAGGGCACTAGGCATCTACCACCCCACTACCACTATCAGATTAGAGCCATAATAGAGACTAGGTATCTAACACCCCACTACCACTATCAGATTAGAGCCATAATGGAGACTAGGTATCTACCACCCCTCTACCACTACCAGATTAGAGCCATAATGTAGACTAGGTATCTACCACCCCACTACCACTATCAGATTAGAGCCATAAGGGCACTAGGCATCTACCACCACACTACCACTATCAGATTAGAGCCATAAGGGCACTAGGCATCTACCACCCCGCTACCACTATCAGATTAGAGCCATAAGGGCACTAGACATCTACCACCCCACTACCACTATCAGATTAGAGCCATAATGGAGACTAGGTATCTACCACCCCACTACCACTACCAGATTAGAGCCATAATGGAGACTAGGTATCTACCACCCCACTACCACTATCAGATTAGAGCCATAATGGAGACTAGGTATCTACCACCCCACTACCACTATCAGATTAGAGCCATAATGGAGACTAGGTATCTACCACCCCACTACCTCAATCAGATTAGAGCCATAATGGAGACTAGGTATCTACCACCCAACTACCTCTATAAGATTAGAGCCATAAGGGCACTTGGCATCTACCACCCCACTACCACTATCAGATTAGAGCCATAATGGAGACTAGGTATCTACCACCCCACTACCACTATCAGATTAGAGCCATAAGGGCACTAGGCATCTATCACCCCACTACTACTATCAGATTAGAGCCATAAAGGCACTAGGCATCTACCACCCCACTACCACTATCAGATTAGAGCCATAATGGAGACTAGGTATCTTCCACCCCACTACCACTACCAGATTAGAGCCATAATGGAGATTAGGTATCTACCACCCCTCTACCACTACCAGATTAGAGCCATAAGGGCACTAGACATCTACCACCCCACTACCACTATTAGATTAGAGCCATAATGGAGACTAGGTATCTACCACCCCACTACCAATATCAGATTAGAGCCATAATGGAGACTAGGTATCTCCCACCCTGCTACCTCTATCAGATTAGAGCCATAATGGAGACTAGGTATCTACCACCCCACTACCACTATCAGATTAGAGCCATAAGGACACTAGACATCTACCACCCAACTACCACTACCAGATTAGAGCCATAAGGGCACTAGGCATCTACCACCCCACTACTACTACCAGATTAGAGCCAAAACGGAGACTAGACATCTACCACCCCACTACTACTACCAGATTAGAGCCATAAGGGAGACTAGTCATTTACCACCCCACTACCTCTATCAGATTAGAGCCATAATGGAGACTATGTATCTACCATTCCACTACCACTATCAGATTAGAGCCATAATGGAGACTAGGTATCTACCACCCCACTACCACTACCAAATTAGAGCCATAATGGAGACTAGGTTTCTACGACCCCACTACCACTATCAGATTAGAGCCATAATGGAGACTAGGTATCTACCACCCCACTACTACTATCAGATTAGAGCCATAATGGAGACTAGGTATCTACCACCCCTCTACCACTACCAGATTAGAGCCATAATGGAAACTATGTATCTACCACCCCACTACCACTATCAGATTAGAGCCATAAGGGCACTAGGCATCTACCACCACACTACCACTATCAGATTAGAGCCATAAGGGCACTAGGCATCTACCACCCCGCTACCACTATCAGATTAGAGCCATAAGGGCACTAGACATCTACCACCCCACTACCACTATCAGATTAGAGCCATAATTGAAACTAGGTATCTACCACCCCACTACCACTATCAGATTAGAGCCATAAGGGCACTAGGCATCTATCACCCCACTACCACTATCAGATTAGAGCCATAAAGGCACTAGGCATCTACCACCCCACTACCACTATCAGATTAGAGCCATAATGGAGACTAGGTATCTACCACCCCACTACCACTATCAGATTAGAGCCATATGGGCACTAGGCATCTACCACCCCACTACCACTATCAGATTAGAGCCATAAAGGCACTAGGCATCTACCACCCCACTACCATTATCAGATTAGAGCCATAATGGAAACTAGGTATCTACCAACCCACTACCACTATCAGATTAGAGCCATAATGGAGACTAGGTATCTACCACCCCACTAACACTACCAGATTAGAGCCATAATGGAGACTAGGTATCTACCACACCACTACCACTACCAGATTAGAGCCATAATGGAGACTAGGTATCTACCACCCCACTACCACTATCAGATTAGAGCCTAAATGGAGACTAGGTATCTACCACCCCACTACCACTATCAGATTAGAGCCATAATGGAGACTAGGTATCTACCACCCCACTACCTCTATCAGATTAGAGCCATAATGGAGAGTAGGTATCTTCCACCCCACTACCACTATCAGATTAGAGCCATAATGGAGACTAGGTATCTACCACCCCACTACCACTATCAGATTAGAGCCATAATGGAGACTAGCTATCTACCACCCCTCTACCACTACCAGATTAGAGCCATAATGGAGACTAGGTATCTACCACCCCACTACCACTATCAGATTAGAGCCATAAGGGCACTTGGCATCTATCACCCCACTACCACTATCAGATTAGAGCCATAAAGGCACTAGGCATCTACCACCCCACTACCACTATCAGATTAGAGCCATAATGGAGACTAAGTATCTACCACTCCACTACCACTATCAGATTAGAGCCATAAGGGCACTAGGCATCTACCACCCCACTACCACTATCAGATTAGAGCCATAATAGAGACTAGGTATCTACCACCCCACTACCACTATCAGATTAGAGCCATAATGGAGACTAGGTATCTACCACCCCTCTACCACTACCAGATTAGAGCCATAATGTAGACTAGGTATCTACCACCCCACTACCACTATCAGATTAGAGCCATAAGGGCACTAGGCATCTACCACCACACTACCACTATCAGATTAGAGCCATAAGGGCACTAGGCATCTACCACCCCGCTACCACTATCAGATTAGAGCCATAAGGGCACTAGACATCTACCACCCCACTACCACTATCAGATTAGAGCCATAATGGAGACTAGGTATCTACCACCCCACTACCACTACCAGATTAGAGCCATAATGGAGACTAGGTATCTACCACCCCACTACCACTATCAGATTAGAGCCATAATGGAGACTAGGTATCTTCCACCCCACTACCACTACCAGATTAGAGCCATAATGGAGATTAGGTATCTACCACCCCTCTACCACTACCAGATTAGAGCCATAAGGGCACTAGACATCTACCACCCCACTACCACTATCAGATTAGAGCCATAATGGAGACTAGGTATCTACCACCCCACTACCAATATCAGATTAGAGCCATAATGGAGACTAGGTATCTCCCACCCTGCTACCTCTATCAGATTAGAGCCATAATGGAGACTAGGTATCTACCACCCCACTACCACTATCAGATTAGAGCCATAAGGACACTAGACATCTACCACCCAACTACCACTACCAGATTAGAGCCATAATGGAGACTAGGTATCTACCACCCCACTACCTCAATCAGATTAGAGCCATAATGGAGACTAGGTATCTACCACCCAACTACCTCTATAAGATTAGAGCCATAAGGGCACTTGGCATCTACCACCCCACTACCACTATCAGATTAGAGCCATAATGGAGACTAGGTATCTACCACCCCACTACCACTATCAGATTAGAGCCATAAGGGCACTAGGCATCTATCACCCCACTACTACTATCAGATTAGAGCCATAAAGGCACTAGGCATCTACCACCCCACTACCACTATCAGATTAGAGCCATAATGGAGACTAGGTATCTTCCACCCCACTACCACTACCAGATTAGAGCCATAATGGAGATTAGGTATCTACCACCCCTCTAACCCTACCAGATTAGAGCCATAAGGGCACTAGACATCTACCACCCCACTACCACTATCAGATTAGAGCCATAATGGAGACTAGGTATCTACCACCCCACTACCAATATCAGATTAGAGCCATAATGGAGACTAGGTATCTCCCACCCTGCTACCTCTATCAGATTAGAGCCATAATGGAGACTAGGTATCTACCACCCCACTACCACTATCAGATTAGAGCCATAAGGACACTAGACATCTACCACCCAACTACCACTACCAGATTAGAGCCATAAGGGCACTAGGCATCTACCACCCCACTACTACTACCAGATTAGAGCCAAAACGGAGACTAGACATCTACCACCCCACTACTACTACCAGATTAGAGCCATAAGGGAGACTAGTCATTTACCACCCCACTACCTCTATCAGATTAGAGCCATAATGGAGACTATGTATCTACCATTCCACTACCACTATCAGATTAAAGCCATAAGGGCACTAGGCATCTACCACCCCACTACCACTATCAGATTAGAGCCATAATGGAGACTAGGTATCTTCCACCCCACTACCACTACCAGATTAGAGCCATAATGGAGACTAGGTATCTACCACCCCACTACCACTACCAAATTAGAGCCATAATGGAGACTAGGTTTCTACGACCCCACTACCACTATCAGATTAGAGCCATAATGGAGACAAGGTATCTACCACCCCACTACTACTATCAGATTAGAGCCATAATGGAGACTAGGTATCTACCACCCCTCTACCACTACCAGATTAGAGCCATAATGGAAACTATGTATCTACCACCCCACTACCACTATCAGATTAGAGCCATAAGGGCACTAGGCATCTACCACCACACTACCACTATCAGATTAGAGCCATAAGGGCACTAGGCATCTACCACCCCGCTACCACTATCAGATTAGAGCCATAAGGGCACTAGACATCTACCACCCCACTACCACTATCAGATTAGAGCCATAATTGAAACTAGGTATCTACCACCCCACTACCACTATCAGATTAGAGCCATAAGGGCACTAGGCATCTATCACCCCACTACCACTATCAGATTAGAGCCATAAAGGCACTAGGCATCTACCACCCCACTACCACTATCAGATTAGAGCCATAATGGAGACTAGGTATCTACCACCCCACTACCACTATCAGATTAGAGCCATAAGGGCCCTAGGCATCTACCACCCCACTACCACTATCAGATTAGAGCCATAATGGAGACTAGGTATCTACCACCCCACTACCACTACCAAATTAGAGCCATAATGGAGAGTAGCTATCTTCCACCACACTACCACTATCAGATTAGAGCCATAATAGAGACTAGGTATCTACCACCCCACTACCACTATCAGATTAGAGCCATAATGGAGACTAGGAATCTACCACCCGTCTACCACTACCAGATTAGAGCCATAATGGAGACTAGGTATCTACCACCCCACTACCACTATCAGATTAGAGCCATAAGGGCACTAGGCATCTATCAACACCACTACCACTATCAGATTAGAGCCATAAAGGCACTAGGCATCTACCACCCCACTACCACTGTCAGATTAGAGCCATTTGGAGACTAGGTATCTACCACCCTACTACCACTATCAGATTAGAGCCATAAGGGCACTAGGCATCTACCACCCCACTACCACTATGAGATTAGAGCCATAAAGGCACTAGGCATCTACCACCCCACTACCACTATCAGATTAGAGCCATAATGGAGACTAGGTATCTACCACCCCACTACCACTATCAGATTAGAGCCATAAGGGCCCTAGGCATCTACCACCCCACTACCACTATCAGATTAGAGCCATAATGGAGACTAGGTATCTACCACCCCACTACCACTACCAAATTAGAGCCATAATGGAGAGTAGGTATCTTCCACCCCACTACCACTATCAAATTAGAGCCATAATAGAGACTAGGTATCTACCACCCCACTACCACTATCAGATTAGAGCCATAATGGAGACTAGGTATCTACCACCCCTCTACCACTACCAGATTAGAGCCATAATGGAGACTAGGTATCTACCACCCCACTACCACTATCAGATTAGAGCCATAAGGGCACTAGGCATCTACCACCACACTACCACTATCAGATTAGAGCCATAAGGGCACTAGGCATCTACCACCCCGCTACCACTATCAGATTAGAGCCATAAGGGCACTAGACATCTACCACCCCACTACCACTATCAGATTAGAGCCATAATGGAGACTAGGTATCTACCACCCCACTACCACTACCAGATTAGAGCCATAATGGAGACTAGGTATCTACCACCCCTCTACCACTACCAGATTAGAGCCATAATGGAAACTATGTATCTACCACCCCACTACCACTATCAGATTAGAGCCATAAGGGCACTAGGCATCTACCACCACACTACCACTATCAGATTAGAGCCATAAGGGCACTAGGCATCTACCACCCCGCTACCACTATCAGATTAGAGCCATAAGGGCACTAGACATCTACCACCCCACTACCACTATCAGATTAGAGCCATAATTGAAACTAGGTATCTACCACCCCACTACCACTATCAGATTAGAGCCATAAGGGCACTAGGCATCTATCACCCCACTACCACTATCAGATTAGAGCCATAAAGGCACTAGGCATCTACCACCCCACTACCACTATCAGATTAGAGCCATAATGGAGACTAGGTATCTACCACCCCACTACCACTATCAGATTAGAGCCATAAGGGCCCTAGGCATCTACCACCCCACTACCACTATCAGATTAGAGCCATAATGGAGACTAGGTATCTCCCACCCTGCTACCTCTATCAGATTAGAGCCATAATGGAGACTAGGTATCTACCACCCCACTACCACTATCAGATTAGAGCCATAAGGACACTAGACATCTACCACCCAACTACCACTACCAGATTAGAGCCATAATGGAGACTAGGTATCTACCACCCCACTACCTCAATCAGATTAGAGCCATAATGGAGACTAGGTATCTACCACCCAACTACCTCTATAAGATTAGAGCCATAAGGGCACTTGGCATCTACCACCCCACTACCACTATCAGATTAGAGCCATAATGGAGACTAGGTATCTACCACCCCACTACCACTATCAGATTAGAGCCATAAGGGCACTAGGCATCTATCACCCCACTACTACTATCAGATTAGAGCCATAAAGGCACTAGGCATCTACCACCCCACTACCACTATCAGATTAGAGCCATAATGGAGACTAGGTATCTTCCACCCCACTACCACTACCAGATTAGAGCCATAATGGAGATTAGGTATCTACCACCCCTCTACCACTACCAGATTAGAGCCATAAGGGCACTAGACATCTACCACCCCACTACCACTATCAGATTAGAGCCATAATGGAGACTAGGTATCTACCACCCCACTACCAATATCAGATTAGAGCCATAATGGAGACTAGGTATCTCCCACCCTGCTACCTCTATCAGATTAGAGCCATAATGGAGACTAGGTATCTACCACCCCACTACCACTATCAGATTAGAGCCATAAGGACACTAGACATCTACCACCCAACTACCACTACCAGATTAGAGCCATAAGGGCACTAGGCATCTACCACCCCACTACTACTACCAGATTAGAGCCAAAACGGAGACTAGACATCTACCACCCCACTACTACTACCAGATTAGAGCCATAAGGGAGACTAGTCATTTACCACCCCACTACCTCTATCAGATTAGAGCCATAATGGAGACTATGTATCTACCATTCCACTACCACTATCAGATTAAAGCCATAAGGGCACTAGGCATCTACCACCCCACTACCACTATCAGATTAGAGCCATAATGGAGACTAGGTATCTTCCACCCCACTACCACTACCAGATTAGAGCCATAATGGAGACTAGGTATCTACCACCCCACTACCACTACCAAATTAGAGCCATAATGGAGACTAGGTTTCTACGACCCCACTACCACTATCAGATTAGAGCCATAATGGAGACAAGGTATCTACCACCCCACTACTACTATCAGATTAGAGCCATAATGGAGACTAGGTATCTACCACCCCTCTACCACTACCAGATTAGAGCCATAATGGAAACTATGTATCTACCACCCCACTACCACTATCAGATTAGAGCCATAAGGGCACTAGGCATCTACCACCACACTACCACTATCAGATTAGAGCCATAAGGGCACTAGGCATCTACCACCCCGCTACCACTATCAGATTAGAGCCATAAGGGCACTAGACATCTACCACCCCACTACCACTATCAGATTAGAGCCATAATTGAAACTAGGTATCTACCACCCCACTACCACTATCAGATTAGAGCCATAAGGGCACTAGGCATCTATCACCCCACTACCACTATCAGATTAGAGCCATAAAGGCACTAGGCATCTACCACCCCACTACCACTATCAGATTAGAGCCATAATGGAGACTAGGTATCTACCACCCCACTACCACTATCAGATTAGAGCCATAAGGGCCCTAGGCATCTACCACCCCACTACCACTATCAGATTAGAGCCATAATGGAGACTAGGTATCTACCACCCCACTACCACTACCAAATTAGAGCCATAATGGAGAGTAGCTATCTTCCACCACACTACCACTATCAGATTAGAGCCATAATAGAGACTAGGTATCTACCACCCCACTACCACTATCAGATTAGAGCCATAATGGAGACTAGGAATCTACCACCCGTCTACCACTACCAGATTAGAGCCATAATGGAGACTAGGTATCTACCACCCCACTACCACTATCAGATTAGAGCCATAAGGGCACTAGGCATCTATCAACACCACTACCACTATCAGATTAGAGCCATAAAGGCACTAGGCATCTACCACCCCAATACCACTGTCAGATTAGAGCCATTTGGAGACTAGGTATCTACCACCCTACTACCACTATCAGATTAGAGCCATAAGGGCACTAGGCATCTACCACCCCACTACCACTATGAGATTAGAGCCATAAAGGCACTAGGCATCTACCACCCCACTACCACTATCAGATTAGAGCCATAATGGAGACTAGGTATCTACCACCCCACTACCACTATCAGATTAGAGCCATAAGGGCCCTAGGCATCTACCACCCCACTACCACTATCAGATTAGAGCCATAATGGAGACTAGGTATCTACCACCCCACTACCACTACCAAATTAGAGCCATAATGGAGAGTAGGTATCTTCCACCCCACTACCACTATCAAATTAGAGCCATAATAGAGACTAGGTATCTACCACCCCACTACCACTATCAGATTAGAGCCATAATGGAGACTAGGTATCTACCACCCCTCTACCACTACCAGATTAGAGCCATAATGGAGACTAGGTATCTACCACCCCACTACCACTATCAGATTAGAGCCATAAGGGCACTAGGCATCTACCACCCCGCTACCACTATCAGATTAGAGCCATAAGGGCACTAGACATCTACCACCCCACTACCACTATCAGATTAGAGCCATAATGGAGACTAGGTATCTACCACCCCACTACCACTACCAGATTAGAGCCATAATGGAGACTAGGTATCTACCACCCCTCTACCACTACCAGATTAGAGCCATAATGGAAACTATGTATCTACCACCCCACTACCACTATCAGATTAGAGCCATAAGGGCACTAGGCATCTACCACCACACTACCACTATCAGATTAGAGCCATAAGGGCACTAGGCATCTACCACCCCGCTACCACTATCAGATTAGAGCCATAAGGGCACTAGACATCTACCACCCCACTACCACTATCAGATTAGAGCCATAATTGAAACTAGGTATCTACCACCCCACTACCACTATCAGATTAGAGCCATAAGGGCACTAGGCATCTATCACCCCACTACCACTATCAGATTAGAGCCATAAAGGCACTAGGCATCTACCACCCCACTACCACTATCAGATTAGAGCCATAATGGAGACTAGGTATCTACCACCCCACTACCACTATCAGATTAGAGCCATAAGGGCCCTAGGCATCTACCACCCCACTACCACTATCAGATTAGAGCCATAATGGAGACTAGGTATCTACCACCCCACTACCACTACCAAATTAGAGCCATAATGGAGAGTAGGTATCTTCCACCACACTACCACTATCAGATTAGAGCCATAATAGAGACTAGGTATCTACCACCCCACTACCACTATCAGATTAGAGCCATAATGGAGACTAGGAATCTACCACCCGTCTACCACTACCAGATTAGAGCCATAATGGAGACTAGGTATCTACCACCCCACTACCACTATCAGATTAGAGCCATAAGGGCACTAGGCATCTATCAACCCCACTACCACTATCAGATTAGAGCCATAAAGGCACTAGGCATCTACCACCCCACTACCACTGTCAGATTAGAGCCATTTGGAGACTAGGTATCTACCACCCTACTACCACTATCAGATTAGAGCCATAAGGGCACTAGGCATCTACCACCCCACTACCACTATGAGATTAGAGCCATAAAGGCACTAGGCATCTACCACCCCACTACCACTATCAGATTAGAGCCATAATGGAGACTAGGTATCTACCACCCCACTACCACTATCAGATTAGAGCCATAAGGGCCCTAGGCATCTACCACCCCACTACCACTATCAGATTAGAGCCATAATGGAGACTAGGTATCTACCACCTCACTACCACTACCAAATTAGAGCCATAATGGAGAGTAGGTATCTTCCACCCCACTACCACTATCAAATTAGAGCCATAATAGAGACTAGGTATCTACCACCCCACTACCACTATCAGATTAGAGCCATAATGGAGACTAGGTATCTACCACCCCTCTACCACTACCAGATTAGAGCCATAATGGAGACTAGGTATCTACCACCCCACTACCACTATCAGATTAGAGCCATAAGGGCACTAGGCATCTACCACCACACTACCACTATCAGATTAGAGCCATAAGGGCACTAGGCATCTACCACCCCGCTACCACTATCAGATTAGAGCCATAAGGGCACTAGACATCTACCACCCCACTACCACTATCAGATTAGAGCCATAATGGAGACTAGGTATCTACCACCCCACTACCACTACCAGATTAGAGCCATAATGGAGACTAGGTATCTACCACACCACTACCACTACCAGATTAGAGCCATAATGGAGACTAGGTATCTACCACACCACTACCACTACCAGATTAGAGACATAATGGAGACTAGGTATCTACCACCCCACTACCACTATCAGATTAGAGCCATAATGGAGACTAGGTATCTACCACTATCAGATTAGAGCCATAATGGAGACTAGGTATCTACCACCCCACTACCACTATCAGATTAGAGCCATAAGGGCACTAGGCATCTATCACCCCACTACTACTATCAGATTAGAGCCATAAAGGCACTAGGCATCTACCACCCCACTACCACTATCAGATTAGAGCCATAATGGAGACTAGGTATCTTCCACCCCACTACCACTACCAGATTAGAGCCATAATGGAGATTAGGTATCTACCACCCCACTACCACTACCAGATTAGAGCCATAATGGAGACTAGGTATCTACCACCCCACTACCACTATCAGATTAGAGCCATACTGGAGACTAGGAATCTACCACCCCACTACCTCTATCAGATTAGAGCCATAATGGAGAGTAGGTATCTTCCACCCCACTACCACTATCAGATTAGAGCCATAATGGAGACTAGGTATCTACCACCCCACTACCACTATCAGATTAGATCCATAATGGAGACTAGGTATCTACCACCCCTCTACCACTACCAGATTAGAGCCATAATGGAGACTAGGTATCTACCACCCCACTACCACTATCAGATTGGAGCCATAAGGGCACTAGGCATCTACCACCACACTACCACTATCAGATTAGAGCCATAATGGAGACTAGGTTTCTACCACCCCACTACCACTATCAGATTAGAGCCATAATGGAGACTAGGTATCTACCACCCCACTACCACTACCAGATTAGAGCCATAATGGAGACTATGTATCTACCACCCCACTACCACTATCAGATTAGAGCCATAAGGGCACTAGACATCTACCACCCCACTACCACTATCAGATTAGAGCCATAATTGAAACTAGGTATCTACCACCCCACTACCACTATCAGATTAGAGCCATAAGGGCACTAGGCATCTATCACCCCACTACCACTATCAGATTAGAGCCATAAAGGCACTAGGCATCTACCACCCCACTACCACTATCAGATTAGAGCCATAATGGAGACTAGGTATCTACCACCCCACTACCACTATCAGATTAGAGCCATAAGGGCCCTAGGCATCTACCACCCCACTACCACTATCAGATTAGAGCCATAATGGAGACTAGGTATCTACCACCCCACTACCACAACCAAATTAGAGCCATAATGGAGAGTAGGTATCTTCCACCCCACTACCACTATCAGATTAGAGCCATAATAGAGACTAGGTATCTACCAACCCACTACCACTACCAGATTAGAGCCATAATGGAGACTAGGTATCTACCACCCCACTACCACTATCAGATTAGAGCCATAAGGGCACTAGGCATCTACCACCACACTACCACTATCAGATTAGAGCCATAAGGGCACTAGGCATCTACCACCCCACTACCACTATCAGATTAGAGCCATAATGGAGACTAGGTATCTACCACCCCACTACCACTATCAGATTAGAGCCATAAGGGCACTAGGCATCTATCACCCCACTACTACTATCAGATTAGAGCCATAAAGGCACTAGGCATCTACCACCCCACTACCACTACCAGATTAGAGCCATAATGGAGACTAGGTATCTACCACCCGACTACCACTATCAGATTAGAGCCATAATGGAGACTAGGTATCTTCCACCCCACTACCACTATCAGATTAGAGCCATAATGGAGACTAGGTATCTACCACCCCACTACCTCTATCAGATTAGAGCCAAAATGGAGAGTAGGTATCTTCCACCCCACCCCACTACCACTACCAGATTAGAGCCATAATGGAGACTAGGTATCTACCACCCGACTACCACTATCAGATTAGAGCCATAATGGAGACTAGGTATCTTCCACCCCACTACCACTACCAGATTAGAGCCATAATGGAGATTAGGTATCTACCACCCCACTACCACTACCAAATTAGAGCCATAATGGAGACTAGGTATCTACCACCCCACTACCACTATCAGATTAGAGACATACTGGAGACTAGGAATCTACCACCCCACTACCTCTATCAGATTAGAGCCATAATGGAGAGTAGGTATATTCCACCCCACTACCACTATCAGATTAGAGCCATAATGGAGACTAGGTATCTACCACCCCACTACCACTATCAGATTAGATCCATAATGGAGACTAGGTATCTACCACCCCTCTACCACTACCAGATTAGAGCCATAATGGAGACTAGGTATCTACCACCCCACTACCACTATCAGATTGGAGCCATAAGGGCACTAGGCATCTACCACCACACTACCACTATCAGATTAGAGCCATAATGGAGACTAGGTTTCTACCACCCCACTACCACTATCAGATTAGAGCCATAATGGAGACTAGGTATCTACCACCCCACTACTACTATCAGATTAGAGCCATAATGGAGACTAGGTATCTACCACCCCTCTACCACTACCAGATTAGAGCCATAATGGAGACTATGTATCTACCACCCCACTACCACTATCAGATTAGAGCCATAAGGGCACTAGACATCTACCACCCCACTACCACTATCAGATTAGAGCCATAATTGAAACTAGGTATCTACCACCCCACTACCACTATCAGATTAGAGCCATAAGGGCACTAGGCATCTATCACCCCACTACCACTATCAGATTAGAGCCATAAGGGCACTAGGCATCTATCACCCCACTACCACTATCAGATTAGAGCCATAAGGGCCCTAGGCATCTACCACCCCACTACCACTATCAGATTAGAGCCATAATGGAGACTAGGTATCTACCACCCCACTACCACTCCCAAATTAGAGCCATAATGGAGAGTAGGTATCTTCCACCCCACTACCACTATCAGATTAGAGCCATAATAGAGACTAGGTATCTACCACCCCACTACCACTATCAGATTAGAGCCATAATGGAGACTAGGTATCTACCACCCCTCTACCACTACCAGATTAGAGCCATAATGGAGACTAGGTATCTATCACCCCACTACCACTATCAGATTAGAGCCATAAGGGCACTAGGCATCTACCACCACACTACCACTATCAGATTAGAGCCATAAGGGCACTAGGCATCTACCACCCCGCTACCACTATCAGATTAGAGCCATAAGGGCACTAAACATCTACCACCCCACTACCACTATCAGATTAGAGCCATAATGGAGACTAGGTATCTACCACCCCACTACCACTACCAGATTAGAGCCATAATGGAGACTAGGTATCTACCACACCACTACCACTACCAGATTAGAGCCATAATGGAGACTAGGTATCTACCACACCACTACCACTACCAGATTAGAGACATAATGGAGACTACGTATCTACCACCCCACTACCACTATCAGATTAGAGCCATAATGGAGACTATGTATCTACCACCCCACTACCACTATCAGATTAGAGCCATAATGGAGACTAGGTATCTACCACCCCACTACCTCAATCAGATTAGAGCCATAATGGAGACTAGGTATCTACCACCCCACTACCTCTATAAGATTAGAGCCATAAGGGCACTTGGCATCTACCACCCCACTACCACTATCAGATTAGAGCCATAAAGGCACTAGGCATCTACCACCCCACTACCACTATCAGATTAGAGCCATAATGGAGACTAGGTATCTACCACCCCACTACCACTATCAGATTAGAGCCATAAGGGCACTAGGCATCTATCACCCCACTACTACTATCAGATTAGAGCCATAAAGGCACTAGGCATCTACCACCCCACTACCACTATCAGATTAGAGCCATAATGGAGACTAGGTATCTTCCACCCCACTACCACTACCAGATTAGAGCCATAATGGAGATTAGGTATCTACCACCCCACTACCACTACCAAATTAGAGCCATAATGGAGACTAGGTATCTACCACCCCACTACCACTATCAGATTAGAGCCATACTGGAGACTAGGAATCTACCACCCCACTACCTCTATCAGATTAGAGCCATAATGGAGACTAGGTATCTACCACCCCACTACCACTATCAGATTAGATCCATAATGGAGACTAGGTATCTACCACCCCTCTACCACTACCAGATTAGAGCCATAATGGAGACTAGGTATCTACCACCCCACTACCACTATCAGATTGGAGCCATAAGGGCACTAGGCATCTACCACCACACTACCACTATCAGATTAGAGCCATAAGGGCACTAGGCATCTACCACACCACTACCACTACCAGATTAGAGCCATAATGGAGACTAGGTATCTTCCACCCCACTACCACTACCAGATTAGAGCCATAATGGAGACTAGGTATCTACCACCCCACTACCTCAATCAGATTAGAGCCATAATGGAGACTAGGTATCTACCAACCCACTACCTCTATAAGATTAGAGCCATAAGGGCACTTGGCATCTACCACCCCACTACCACTATCAGATTAGAGCCATAAAGGCACTAGGCATCTACCACCCCACTACCACTATCAGATTAGAGCCATAATGGAGACTAGGTATCTACCACCCCACTACCACTATCAGATTAGAGCCATAAGGGCACTAGGCATCTATCACCCCACTACTACTATCAGATTAGAGCCATAAAGGCACTAGGCATCTACCACCCCACTACCACTATCAGATTAGAGCCATAATGGAGACTAGGTATCTTCCACCCCACTACCACTACCAGATTAGAGCCATAATGGAGATTAGGTATCTACCACCCCACTACCACTACCAAATTAGAGCCATAATGGAGACTAGGTATCTACCACCCCACTACCACTATCAGATTAGAGCCATACTGGAGACTAGGAATCTACCACCCCACTACCTCTATCAGATTAGAGCCATAATGGAGAGTAGGTATCTTCCACCCCACTACCACTATCAGATTAGAGCCATAATGGAGACTAGGTATCTACCACCCCACTACCACTATCAGATTAGATCCATAATGGAGACTAGGTATCTACCACCCCTCTACCACTACCAGATTAGAGCCATAATGGAGACTAGGTATCTACCACCCCACTACCACTATCAGATTGGAGCCATAAGGGCACTAGGCATCTACCACCACACTACCACTATCAGATTAGAGCCATAAGGGCACTAGGCATCTACCACCCCACTACCACTACCAGATTAGAGCCATAATGGAGACTAGGTATCTACCACACCACTACCACTACCAGATTAGAGCCATAATGGAGACTAGGTATCTTCCACCCCACTACCACATTAGAGCCATAATGGACACTAGGTATCTACCACCCCACTACAACTACCAAATTAGAGCCATAATGGAGACAAGGTATACACCACCCCACTACCACTATCAGATTAGAGCCATAAGGGCACTAGGCATCTATCACCCCACTACCACTATCAGATTAGAGCCATAAAGGCACTAGGAATCTTCCACCCCACTACCACTATCAGATTAGAGCCATAAGGGCACTAGGCATCTACCACCCCACTACCACTATCAGATTAGTGCCATATTGGAGACTAGGTATCTATTACCCCTCTACCACTATCAGATTAGAGCCATAATAGAGACTAGACATCTACCACCCCACTACCACTATCAGATTAGAGCCATAATGGAGACTAGGTATCTACCACCCCTCTACCACTACCAGATTAGAGCCATAATGGAGACTAGGTATCTACCACCCCACTACCACTATCAGATTGGAGCCATAAGGGCACTAGGCATCTACCACCACACTACCACTATCAGATTAGAGCCATAAGGGCACTAGGCATCTACCACACCACTACCACTACCAGATTAGAGCCATAATGGAGACTAGGTATCTTCCACCCCACTACCACTACCAGATTAGAGCCATAATGGAGACTAGGTATCTACCACCCCACTACCTCAATCAGATTAGAGCCATAATGGAGACTAGGTATCTACCAACCCACTACCTCTATAAGATTAGAGCCATAAGGGCACTTGGCATCTACCACCCCACTACCACTATCAGATTAGAGCCATAAAGGCACTAGGCATCTACCACCCCACTACCACTATCAGATTAGAGCCATAATGGAGACTAGGTATCTACCACCCCACTACCACTATCAGATTAGAGCCATAAGGGCACTAGGCATCTATCACCCCACTACTACTATCAGATTAGAGCCATAAAGGCACTAGGCATCTACCACCCCACTACCACTATCAGATTAGAGCCATAATGGAGATTAGGTATCTACCACCCCACTACCACTACCAAATTAGAGCCATAATGGAGACTAGGTATCTACCACCCCACTACCACTATCAGATTAGAGCCATACTGGAGACTAGGAATCTACCACCCCACTACCACTATCAGATTAGAGCCATAATGGAGAGTAGGTATCTTCCACCCCACTACCACTATCAGATTAGAGCCATAATGGAGACTAGGTATCTACCACCCCACTACCACTATCAGATTAGATCCATAATGGAGACTAGGTATCTACCACCCCTCTACCACTACCAGATTAGAGCCATAATGGAGACTAGGTATCTACCACCCCACTACCACTATCAGATTGGAGCCATAAGGGCACTAGGCATCTACCACCACACTACCACTATCAGATTAGAGCCATAAGGGCACTAGGCATCTACCACCCCACTACCACTACCAGATTAGAGCCATAATGGAGACTAGGTATCTACCACACCACTACCACTACCAGATTAGAGCCATAATGGAGACTAGGTATCTTCCACCCCACTACCACATTAGAGCCATAATGGACACTAGGTATCTACCACCCCACTACAACTACCAAATTAGAGCCATAATGGAGACAAGGTATACACCACCCCACTACCACTATCAGATTAGAGCCATAAGGGCACTAGGCATCTATCACCCCACTACCACTATCAGATTAGAGCCATAAAGGCACTAGGAATCTTCCACCCCACTACCACTATCAGATTAGAGCGTTAAGGGCACTAGGCATCTACCACCCCACTACCACTATCAGATTAGAGCCATACTGGAGACTAGGAATCTACCACCCCACTACCTCTATCAGATTAGAGCCATAATGGAGACTAGGTATCTACCACCCCACTACCACTATCAGATTAGATCCATAATGGAGACTAGGTATCTACCACCCCTCTACCACTACCAGATTAGAGCCATAATGGAGACTAGGTATCTACCACCCCACTACCACTATCAGATTGGAGCCATAAGGGCACTAGGCATCTACCACCACACTACCACTATCAGATTAGAGCCATAAGGGCACTAGGCATCTACCACACCACTACCACTACCAGATTAGAGCCATAATGGAGACTAGGTATCTTCCACCCCACTACCACTACCAGATTAGAGCCATAATGGAGACTAGGTATCTACCACCCCACTACCTCAATCAGATTAGAGCCATAATGGAGACTAGGTATCTACCAACCCACTACCTCTATAAGATTAGAGCCATAAGGGCACTTGGCATCTACCACCCCACTACCACTATCAGATTAGAGCCATAAAGGCACTAGGCATCTACCACCCCACTACCACTATCAGAATAGAGCCATAATGGAGACTAGGTATCTACCACCCCACTACCACTATCAGATTAGAGCCATAAGGGCACTAGGCATCTATCACCCCACTACTACTATCAGATTAGAGCCATAAAGGCACTAGGCATCTACCACCCCACTACCACTATCAGATTAGAGCCATAATGGAGACTAGGTATCTTCCACCCCACTACCACTACCAGATTAGAGCCATAATGGAGATTAGGTATCTACCACCCCACTACCACTACCAAATTAGAGCCATAATGGAGACTAGGTATCTACCACCCCACTACCACTATCAGATTAGAGCCATACTGGAGACTAGGAATCTACCACCCCACTACCTCTATCAGATTAGAGCCATAATGGAGAGTAGGTATCTTCCACCCCACTACCACTATCAGATTAGAGCCATAATGGAGACTAGGTATCTACCACCCCACTACCACTATCAGATTAGATCCATAATGGAGACTAGGTATCTACCACCCCTCTACCACTACCAGATTAGAGCCATAATGGAGACTAGGTATCTACCACCCCACTACCACTATCAGATTGGAGCCATAAGGGCACTAGGCATCTACCACCACACTACCACTATCAGATTAGAGCCATAAGGGCACTAGGCATCTACCACCCCACTACCACTACCAGATTAGAGCCATAATGGAGACTAGGTATCTACCACACCACTACCACTACCAGATTAGAGCCATAATGGAGACTAGGTATCTTCCACCCCACTACCACATTAGAGCCATAATGGACACTAGGTATCTACCACCCCACTACAACTAACAAATTAGAGCCATAATGGAGACAAGGTATACACCACCCCACTACCACTATCAGATTAGAGCCATAAGGGCACTAGGCATCTATCACCCCACTACCACTATCAGATTAGAGCCATAAAGGCACTAGGAATCTTCCACCCCACTACCACTATCAGATTAGAGCCATAAGGGCACTAGGCATCTACCACCCCACTACCACTATTAGATTAGTGCCATATTGGAGACTAGGTATCTATTACCCCTCTACCACTATCAGATTAGAGCCATAATGGAGAATAGACATCTACCACCCCACTACCACTATCAGATTAGAGCCATAATGGAGACTAGGTATCTCCCACCCCGCTACCTCTATCAGATTAGAGCCATAATGGAGACTAGGTATCTACCACCCAACTACCACTACCAGATTAGAGCCATAAGGGCACTAGGCATCTACCACCCCACTACTACTACCAGATTAGAGCCAAAACGAAGACTAGACATCTACCACCCCACTACTACTACCAGATTAGAGCCATAAGGGAGACTAGTCATTTACCACCCCACTACCTCTATCAGATTAGAGCCATAATGGAGAGTAGGTATCTTCCACCCCACTACCACTATCAGATTAGAGCCATAATGGAGACTAGGTATCTACCACCCCACTACCACTATCAGATTAGATCCATAATGGAGACTAGGTATCTACCACCCCTCTACCACTATCAGATTAGAGCCATAATGGAGACTAGGTATCTACCACCCCACTACCACTATCAGATTGGAGCCATAAGGGCACTAGGCATCTACCACCACACTACCACTATCAGATTAGAGCCATAAGGGCACTAGGCATCTACCACCCCACTACCACTACCAGATTAGAGCCATAATGGAGACTAGGTATCTACCACCCCACTACCACTATCAGATTAGATCCATAATGGAGACTAGGTATCTACCACCCCACTACCACTATCAGATTAGAGCCATAAGGGCACTAGGCATCTATCACCCCACTACTACTATCAGATTAGAGCCATAAAGGCACTAGGCATCTACCACCCCACTACCACTATCAGATTAGAGCCATAATGGAGACTAGGTATCTTCCACCCCACTACCACTACCAGATTAGAGCCATAATGGAGATTAGGTATCTACCACCCCACTACCACTACCAAATTAGAGCCATAATGGAGACTAGGTATCTACCACCCCACTACCACTATCAGATTAGAGCCATACTGGAGACTAGGAATCTACCACCCCACTACCTCTATCAGATTAGAGCCATAATGGAGAGTAGGTATCTTCCACCCCACTACCACTATCAGATTAGAGCCATAATGGAGACTAGGTATCTACCACCCCACTACCACTATCAGATTAGATCCATAATGGAGACTAGGTATCTACCACCCCTCTACCACTACCAGATTAGAGCCATAATGGAGACTAGGTATCTACCACCCCACTACCACTATCAGATTGGAGCCATAAGGGCACTAGGCATCTACCACCACACTACCACTATCAGATTAGAGCCATAAGGGCACTAGGCATCTACCACCCCACTACCACTACCAGATTAGAGCCATAATGGAGACTAGGTATCTACCACACCACTACCACTACCAGATTAGAGCCATAATGGAGACTAGGTATCTTCCACCCCACTACCACATTAGAGCCATAATGGACACTAGGTATCTACCACCCCACTACAACTAACAAATTAGAGCCATAATGGAGACAAGGTATACACCACCCCACTACCACTATCAGATTAGAGCCATAAGGGCACTAGGCATCTATCACCCCACTACCACTATCAGATTAGAGCCATAAAGGCACTAGGAATCTTCCACCCCACTACCACTATCAGATTAGAGCCATAAGGGCACTAGGCATCTACCACCCCACTACCACTATCAGATTAGTGCCATATTGGAGACTAGGTATCTATTACCCCTCTACCACTATCAGATTAGAGCCATAATGGAGAATAGACATCTACCACCCCACTACCACTATCAGATTAGAGCCATAATGGAGACTAGGTATCTCCCACCCCGCTACCTCTATCAGATTAGAGCCATAATGGAGACTAGGTATCTACCACCCAACTACCACTACCAGATTAGAGCCATAAGGGCACTAGGCATCTACCACCCCACTACTACTACCAGATTAGAGCCAAAACGAAGACTAGACATCTACCACCCCACTACTACTACCAGATTAGAGCCATAAGGGAGACTAGTCATTTACCACCCCACTACCTCTATCAGATTAGAGCCATAATGGAGAGTAGGTATCTTCCACCCCACTACCACTATCAGATTAGAGCCATAATGGAGACTAGGTATCTACCACCCCACTACCACTATCAGATTAGATCCATAATGGAGACTAGGTATCTACCACCCCTCTACCACTACCAGATTAGAGCCATAATGGAGACTAGGTATCTACCACCCCACTACCACTATCAGATTGGAGCCATAAGGGCACTAGGCATCTACCACCACACTACCACTATCAGATTAGAGCCATAAGGGCACTAGGCATCTACCACCCCACTACCACTACCAGATTAGAGCCATAATGGAGACTAGGTATCTACCACACCACTACCACTACCAGATTAGAGCCATAATGGAGACTAGGTATCTTCCACCCCACTACCACATTAGAGCCATAATGGACACTAGGTATCTACCACCCCACTACAACTACCAAATTAGAGCCATAATGGAGACAAGGTATACACCACCCCACTACCACTATCAGATTAGAGCCATAAGGGCACTAGGCATCTATCACCCCACTACCACTATCAGATTAGAGCCATAAAGGCACTAGGAATCTTCCACCCCACTACCACTATCAGATTAGAGCCATAAGGGCACTAGGCATCTACCACCCCACTACCACTATCAGATTAGTGCCATATTGGAGACTAGGTATCTATTACCCCTCTACCACTATGAGATTAGAGCCATAATGGAGACTAGACATCTACCACCCCACTACCACTATCAGATTAGAGCCATAATGGAGACTAGGTATCTCCCACCCCGCTACCTCTATCAGATTAGAGCCATAATGGAGACTAGGTATCTACCACCCAACTACCACTACCAGATTAGAGCCATAAGGGCACTAGGCATCTACCACCCCACTACTACTACCAGATTAGAGCCAAAACGAAGACTAGACATCTACCACCCCACTACTACTACCAGATTAGAGCCATAAGGGAGACTAGTCATTTACCACCCCACTACCTCTATCAGATTAGAGCCATAATGGAGACTATGTATCTACCATTCCACTACCACTATCAGATTAAAGCCATAAGGGCACTAGGCATCTACCACCCCACTACCACTATCAGATTAGAGCCATAATGGAGACTAGGTATCTTCCACCCCACTACCACTACCAGATTAGAGCCATAATGGAGACTAGGTATCTACCACCCCACTACCACTACCAAATTAGAGCCATAATGGAGACTAGGTTTCTACCACTATCAGATTAGAGCCATAATGGAGACTAGGTATCTACCACCCCACTACTACTATCAGATTAGAGCCATAATGGAGACTAGGTATCTACCACCCCTCTTCCACTACCAGATTAGAGCCATAATGGAGACTAGGTATCTACCACCCCACTACCACTATCAGATTAGAGCAATAAGGGCACTAGGCATCTACCACCACACTACCACTATCAGATTAGAGCCATAAGGGCACTAGGCATCTACCACCCCGCTACCACTATCAGATTAGAGCCATAAGGGCACTAGACATCTACCACCCCACTACCACTATCAGATTAGAGCCATAATGGAAACTAGGTATCTACCACCCCACTACCACTATCAGATTAGAGCCATAAGGGCACTAGGCATCTATCACCCATCTACCACTATCAGATTAGAGCCATAAAGGCACTAGGCATCTACCACCCCACTACCACTATCAGATTAGAGCCATAATGGAGACTAGGTATCTACCACCCCACTACCACTATCAGATTAGAGCCATAAGGGCCCTAGGCATCTACCACCCCACTACCACTATCAGATTAGAGCCATAATGGAGACTAGGTATCTACCACCCCACTACCACTACCAAATTAGAGCCATAATGGAGACTAGGTATCTACCACCCCACTACCACTATCAGATTAGAGCCATAATGGAGACTAGGTATCTTCCACCCCACTACCACTACCAGATTAGAGCCATAATGGAGACTAGGTATCTACCACCCCACTACCACTACCAAATTAGAGCCATAATGGAGAGTAGGTATCTTCCACCCCACTACCACTATCAGATTAGAGCCATAATAGAGACTAGGTATCTACCACCCCTTTACCACTACCAGATTATAGCCATAATGGAGACTAGGTATCTACCACCCCACTACCACTATCAGATTAGAGCCATAAGGGCCCTAGGCATCTACCACCCCACTACCACTATCAGATTAAAGCCATAAAGGCACTAGGCATCTACCACCCCACTACCACTATCAGATTAGAGCCATAATTTAGACTAGGTATCTACCACCCCACTACCACTATCAGATTAGAGCCATAAGGGCACTAGGCATCTATCACCCCACTACCACTATCAGATTAGAGCCATAATGGAGACTAGGTATCTTCCACCCCACTACCACTACCAGATTAGAGCCATAATGGAGACTAGGTATCTACCACCCCACTACCACTACCAAATTAGAGCCATAATGGAGAGTAGGTATCTTCCACCCCACTACCACTATCAGATTAGAGCCATAATAGAGACTAGGTATCTACCACCCCACTACCACTATCAGATTAGAGCCATAATGGAGACTAGGTATCTACCACCCCTCTACCACTACCAGATTAGAGCCATAATGGAGACTAGGTATCTACCACCCCACTACCACTATCAGATTAGAGCCATAAGGGCACTAGGCATCTACCACCACACTACCACTATCAGATTAGAGCCATAAGGGCACTAGGCATGTACCACCCCGCTACCACTATCAGATAAGAGCCATAAGGGCACTAGACATCTACCACCCCACTACCACTATCAGATTAGAGCCATAATGGAGACTAGGTATCTACCACCCCACCCCACTACCACTACCAGATTAGAGCCATAATGGAGACTAGGTATCTACCACACCACTACCACTACCAGATTACAGCCATAATGGAGACTAGGTATCATCCACCCCACTACCACTACCAGATTAGAGCCATAATGGAGACTAGGTATCTACCACACCACTACCACTACCAGATTAGAGACATAATGGAGACTAGGTATCTACCACCCCACTACCACTATCAGATTAGAGCCATAATGGAGACTAGGTATCTACCACCCCACTACCACTATCAGATTAGAGCCATAATGGAGACTAGGTATCTACCACCCCACTGCCTCTATCAGATTAGAGCCATAATGGAGACTAGGTATCTACCACCCCACTACCACTATCAGATTAGAGCCATAAAGGCACTAGGCATCTGCCACCCCACTACCACTATCAGATTAGAGCCATAATGGAGACTAGGTATCTACCACCCCACTACCACTATCAGATTAGAGCCATAAGGGCACTAGGCATCTATCACCCCACTACTACTATCAGATTAGAGAATTAAAGGCACTAGGCATCTACCACCCCACTACCACTATCAGATTAGAGCCATAATGGAGACTAGGTATCTTCCACCCCACTACCACTACCAGATTAGAGCCATAATGGAGACTAGGTATCTACCACCCCACTACCACTACCAAATTAGAGCCATAATGGAGACTAGGTATCTACCACCCCACTACCACTATCAGATTAGAGCCATAATGGAGACTAGGAATCTACCACCCCACTACCTCTATCAGATTAGAGCCATAATGGAGACTAGGTATCTTCCACCCCACTACCACTACCAAATTAGAGCCATAATGGAGAGTAGGTATCTTCCACCCCACTACCACTATCAGATTAGAGCCATAATAGAGACTAGGTATCTACCACCCCACTACCACTATCAGATTAGAGCCATAATGGAGACTAGGTATCTACCACCCCTCTACCACTACCAGATTAGAGCCATAATGGAGACTAGGTATCTACCACCCCACTACCACTATCAGATTAGAGCCATAAGGGCACTAGGCATCTACCACCACACTACCACTATCAGATTAGAGCCATAAGGGCACTAGGCATGTACCACCCCGCTACCACTATCAGATTAGAGCCATAAGGGCACTAGACATCTACCACCCCACTACCACTATCAGATTAGAGCCATAATGGAGACTAGGTATCTACCACCCCACCCCACTACCACTACCAGATTAGAGCCATAATGGAGACTAGGTATCTACCACACCACTACCACTACCAGATTAGAGCCATAATGGAGACTAGGTATCATCCACCCCACTACCACTACCAGATTAGAGCCATAATGGAGACTAGGTATCTACCACACCACTACCACTACCAGATTAGAGACATAATGGAGACTAGGTATCTACCACCCCACTACCACTATCAGATTAGAGCCATAATGGAGACTAGGTATCTACCACCCCACTACCACTATCAGATTAGAGCCATAATGGAGACTAGGTATCTACCACCCCACTGCCTCTATCAGATTAGAGCCATAATGGAGACTAGGTATCTACCACCCCACTACCACTATCAGATTAGAGCCATAAAGGCACTAGGCATCTGCCACCCCACTACCACTATCAGATTAGAGCCATAATGGAGACTAGGTATCTACCACCCCACTACCACTATCAGATTAGAGCCATAAGGGCACTAGGCATCTATCACCCCACTACTACTATCAGATTAGAGAATTAAAGGCACTAGGCATCTACCACCCCACTACCACTATCAGATTAGAGCCATAATGGAGACTAGGTATCTTCCACCCCACTACCACTACCAGATTAGAGCCATAATGGAGACTAGGTATCTACCACCCCACTACCACTACCAAATTAGAGCCATAATGGAGACTAGGTATCTACCACCCCACTACCACTATCAGATTAGAGCCATAATGGAGACTAGGAATCTACCACCCCACTACCTCTATCAGATTAGAGCCATAATGGAGACTAGGTATCTTCCACCCCACTACCACTATCAGATTAGAGCCATAATAGAGACTAGGTATCTACCACCCCACTACCACTATCAGATTAGAACCATAATGGAGACTAGGTATCTACCACCCCTCTACCACAACCAGATTAGAGCCATAATGGAGACTAGGTATCTACCACCCCACTACCACTATCAGATTGGAGCCATAAGGGCACTAGGCATCTACCACCACACTACCACTATCAGATTAGAGCCATAAGGGCACTAGGCATCTACCACCCCGCTACCAATATCAGATTAGAGCCATAAGGGCACTAGACATCTACCACCCCACTACCACTATCAGATTAGAGCCATAAAGGCACTAGGCATCTACCACCCCACTACCACTACCAGATTAGAGCCATAATGGAGACTAGGTGTCTTCCACCCCACTACCACTACCAGATTAGAGGCATATTGGAGACTAGGTATCTACCACCCCACTACCACTATCAGATTAGAGCCATAAGGGCACTAGGCATCTATCACCCCACTACCACTATCAGATTAGAGCCATAAAGGCACTAGGAATCTACCACCCCACTACCACTATCAGATTAGACCATAATGGAGACTAGGTATCTACCACCCCACTACCACTACCAAATTAGAGCCATAATGGAGAGTAGGTATCTACCACCCTACTACCACTATCAGATTAGAGCCATAATGGAGACTAGGTATCTACCACCCCACTACCTCTATCAGATTAGAGCCATAATGGAGAGTAGGTATCTTCCACCCCACTACCACTATCAGATTAGAGCCATAATGGAGACTAGGTATCTACCACCCCACTACCACTATCAGTTTGGAGCCATACGGGCACTAGGCATCTACCACCCAACTACCACTATCAGATTAGACCCATAATGGAGACTAGGTATCTACCACCCCACTACCACTACCAAATTAGAGCCATAATGGAGACTAGGTATCTACCACACCACTACCACTACCAGATTAGAGCCATAATGGAGACTAGGTATCTTCCACCCCACTACCACTACCAGATTAGAGCCATAATGGAGACTAGGTATCTACCACCCCACTACAACTACCAAATTAGAGCCATCATGGAGACTAGATATCTACCACCCAACTACCACTATCAGATTAGACCCATAATGGAGACTAGGTATCTACCACCCCACTACCACTATCAGATTAAAGCCATAACGGAGACTAGGTATCTACCACCCCTCTACCTCTATCAGATAAGAGCCATAATGGAGACTAGGTATCTACCACCCCACTACCACTATCAGATTAGAGCCATACGGGCTCTAGGCATCTACCACCCCACTACCACTATCAGATTAGAGCCATAAAGGCACTAGGAATCTACCACCCCACTACCACTATCAGATTAGAGCCATAATGGAGACTAGGTATCTACCACCCCACTACCACTATCAGATTAGAGCCATAAGGGAGACTAGTCATTTACCACCCCACTACCTCTATCAGATTAGAGCCATAATGGAGACTAGGTATCTACCACCCCACTACCACTATCAGATTAGAGCCATAATGGAGACTAGGTATCTACCACCACTCTTCCACTACCAGATTAGAGCCATAATGGAGACTAGGTATCTACCACCCCACTACCACTATCAGATTAGAGCCATAAGGGCACTAGGCATCTACCACCCCCACTACCACTATCAGATTAGAGCCATAAGGGCACTAGGCATCTACCACCCCGCTACCACTATCAGATTAGAGCCATAAGGGCACTAGACATCTACCACCCCACTACCACTATCAGATTAGAGCCATAAAGGCACTAGGCATCTACCACCCCACTACCACTATCAGATTAGAGCCATAATGGAGACTAGGCATCTACCACCCCACTACCACTATCAGATTAGAGCCATAAGGGCACTAGGCATCTACCACCCCACTACCACTATCAGATTAGAGCCATAATGGAGACTAGGTATCTACCACCCCACTACCACTATCAGATTAAAGCCATAACGGAGACTAGGTATCTACCACCCCTCTACCTCTATCAGATAAGAGCCATAATGGAGACTAGGTATCTACCACCCCACTACCACTATCAGATTAGAGCCATACGGGCTCTAGGCATCTACCACCCCACTACCACTATCAGATTAGAGCCATAATGGAGACTAGGTATCTACCACCCCACTACCACTACCAAATTAGAGCCATAATGGAGACTAGGTATCTACCACCCCACTACCACTATCAGATTAGAGCCATAATGGAGAGTAGGTATCTTCCACCCCACTACCACTATCAGATTAGAGCCATAACGGCACTAGGCATCTACCACCCCGCTACCACTATCAGATTAGAGCCATAAGGGCACTAGATTTCTACCACCCAACTACCACTATCAGATTAGTGCCATAATGGAGACTAGGTATCTACCACCCCACTACCACTACCAGATTAGAGCCATAATGGAGACTAGGTATCTACCACACCACTACCACTACCAGATTAGAGCCATAATGGAGACTAGGTATCTTCCACCCCACTACCACTACCATATTAGAGCCATAATGGAGACTAGGTATCTACCACCCCACTACAACTACCAAATTAGAGCCATCATGGAGACTAGATATCTACCACCCCACTACCACTATCAGATTAGAGGCATAAGGGCACTAGGCATCTATCACCCCACTACCACTATCAGATTAGAGCCATAAAGGCACTAGGAATCTACCACCCCACTACCACTATCAGATTAGAGCCATAATGGAGACTAGGTATCTACCACCCCACTACCACTATCAGATTAGAGCCATAAGGGAGACTAGTCATTTACCACCCCACTACCTCTATCAGATTAGAGCCATAATGGAGACTAGGTATCTACCACCCCACTACCACTATCAGATTAGAGCCATAATGGAGACTAGGTATCTTCCACCCCACTACCACTACCAGATTAGAGCCATAATGGAGACTAGGTATCTACCACCCCACTACCACTATCAGATTAGAGCCATAATGGAGACTAGGTATCTACCACCCCACTACCACTATCAGATTAGAGCCAAAACGGAGACTAGACATCTACCACCCCACTACACTACCAGATTAGAGCCATAAGGGAGACTAGTCATTTACCACCCCACTACCTCTATCAGATTAGAGCCATAATGGAGACTTTGTATCTACCATTCCACTACCACTATCATATTAAAGCCATAAGGGCACTAGGCAACTACCACCCCACTACCACTATCAGATTAGAGCCATAATGGAGACTAGGTATCTACCACCCCACTACCACTATCAGATTAGAGCTATAAAGGCACTAGGCATCTACCACCCCACTACCACTATCAGATTAGAGCCATAATGGAGACTAGGTATCTTCCACCCCACTACCACTACCAGATTAGAGCCATAATGGAGACTAGGTATCTACCACCCCGCTACCACTATCAGATTAGAGCCAAAATGGAGACTAGGTATCTACCATCCCACTACCACTATCAAGTTAGAGCCATAAGGGCACTAGGCATCTACCACCACACTACCACTATCAGATTAGAGCCATAAGGGCACTAGGCATCTACCACCCCACTACCACTATCAGATTAGAGCCATACGGGCACTAGACATATACCACCCCACTACCACTATCAGATTAGAGCCATAATGGAAACTAGGTATCTACCACCCTACTACCACTATCAGATTAGAGCCATAAGGGAACTAGGCATCTATCACCCCACTACCACTATCAGATTAGAGCCATAAAGGCACTAGGCATCTACCACCCCACTAACACTATCAGATTAGAGCCATAATGGAGACTAGGTATCTACCACCCCACTACCACTATCAGATTAGAGCCATAAGGGCCCTAGGCATCTACCACCCCACTACCACTATCAGATTAGAGCCATAAAGGCACTAGGCATCTACCACCCCACTACCACTATCAGATTAGAGCCATAATGGAGACTAGGTATCTACCACCCCACTACCACTATCAGATTAGAGCCATAATGGAGACTAGGTATCTACCACCCCACTACCACTACCAGATTAGAGCCATAATGGAGACTAGGTATTTACCACACCACTACCACTACCAGATTAGAGCCATAATGGAGACTAGGTATCTACCACCCCACTACCACTATCAGATTAGAGCCATAATGGAGACTAGGTATCTACCACCCCACTACCACTATCAGATTAGAGCCATAATGGAGACTAGGTATCTACCACCCCACTACCTCTATCAGATTAGAGCCATAATGGAGACTAGGTATCTACCACCCCACTACCTCTATAAGATTAGAGCCATAAGGGCACTTGGTATCTACCACCCCACTACCACTATCAGATTAGAGCCATAAAGGCACTAGGCATCTACCACCCCACTACCACTATCAGATTAGAGCCATAATGGAGACTAGGTATCTACCACCCCACTACCACTATCAGATTAGAGCCATAAGGGCACTAGGCATCTATCACTCCACTACCACTATCAGATTAGAGCCATAAAGGCACTAGGCATCTACCACCCCACTACAACTATCAGATTAGAGCCATAATGGAGACTAGGTATCTTCCACCCCACTACCACTACCAGATTAGAGCCATAATGGAGACTAGGTATCTACCACCCAACTACCACTATCAGATTAGAGCCATAATGGAGACTAGGTATCTACCACACCACTACCACTACCAGATTAGAGCCATAATGGAGACTAGGTATCTTCCACCCCACTACCACTACCAGATTAGAGCCATAATGGAGACTAGGTATCTACCACCCCACTACAACTACCAAATTAGAGCCATAATGGAGACTAGATATCTACCACCCCACTACCACTATCAGATTAGAGGCATAAGGGCACTAGGCATCTATCACCCCACTACCACTATCAGATTAGAGCCATAAAGGCACTAGGAATCTACCACCCCACTACCACTATCAGATTAGAGCCATAATGGAGACTAGGTATCTACCACCCCACTACCACTATCAGATTAGAGCCATAAGGGAGACTAGTCATTTACCACCCCACTACCTCTATCAGATTAGAGCCATAATGGAGACTAGGTATCTATCACCCCACTACCACTATCAGATTAGAGCCATAATGGAGACTAGGTATCTTCCACCCCACTACCACTACCAGATTAGAGCCATAATGGAGAGTAGGTATCTACCACCTCACTACCACTATCAGATTAGAGCCATAATGGAGACTAGGTATCTACCACCCCACTACCACTATCAGATTAGAGCCTAATGGAGACTAGGTATCTACCACCCCACTACCTCTATCAGATTAGAGCCATAATGGAGAGTAGGTATCTTCCACCCCACTACCACTATCAGATTAGAGCCTAATGGAGACTAGGTATCTACCACCACTCTTCCACTACCAGATTAGAGCCATAATGGAGACTAGGTATCTACCACCCCACTACCACTATCAGATTAGAGCCATAAGGGCACTAGGCATCTACCACCACACTACCACTATCAGATTAGAGCCATAAGGGCACTAGGCATCTACCACCCCGCTACCACTATCACATTAGAGCCATTAGGGCACCAGACATCTACCACCCCACTACCACTATCAGATTAGAGCCATAAAGGCACTAGGCAACTACCACCCCACTACCACTATCAGATTAGAGCCATAATGGAGACTAGGTATCTACCACCCCACTACCACTATCAGATTAGAGCCATAAGGGCACTAGGCATCTACCACCCCGCTACCACTATCACATTAGAGCCATTAGGGCACCAGACATCTACCACCCCACTACCACTATCAGATTAGAGCCATAAAGGCACTAGGCATCTACCACCCCACTACCACTATCACATTAGAGCCATTAGGGCACCAGACATCTACCACCCCACTACCACTATCAGATTAGAGCCATAATGGAGACTAGGTATCTACCACCCCACTACCACTATCAGATTAAAGCCATAATGGAGACTAGGTATCTACCACCCCTCTACCTCTATCAGATAAGAGCCATAATGGAGACTAGGTATCTACCACCCCACTACCACTATCAGATTAGAGCCATACGGGCTCTAGGCATCTACCACCCCACTACCACTATCAGATTAGAGCCATAATGGAGCCTAGGTATCTATCACCCCACTACCATTATCAGATTAGAGCCATAAGGGCACTAGGCATCTACCACCCCACTACCACTATCAGATTAGAGCCATAATGGAGACTTGACATCTACCACTATCAGATTAGAGCCATAAGGACACTAGACATCTACCACCCCACTACCACTATCAGATTAGAGCCATAATGGAGACTAGGTATCTACCACCCCACTACCACTATCAGATTATAGCCATAATGGAGACTAGGTATCTACCACCCCTCTACCTCTATCAGATTAGAGCCATAATGGAGACTAGGTATCTACCACCCCACTACCACTATCAGATTAGAGCCATAAAGGCACTAGGCATCTACCACCCCACTACCACTATCAGATTAGAGCCATAAGGGCAATAGGCATCTACCACCCAACTACCACTACCAGGTTAGAGCCATAAGGGCACTAGGCATCTACCACCCCACTACTACTACCAGATTAGAGCCAAAACGGAGACTAGACATCTACCACCCCACTACACTACCAGATTAGAGCCATAAGGGAGACTAGTCATTTACCACCCCACTACCTCTATCAGATTAGAGCAATAATGGAGACTATGTATCTACCATTCCACTACCACTATCAGATTAAAGCCATAAGGGCACTAGGCAACTACCACCCCACTACCACTATCAGATTAGAGCCATAATGGAGACTAGGTATCTACCACCCCACTACCACTACCAAATTAGAGCCATAATGGAGACTAGGTATCTACCACCCCACTACCACTATCAGATTAGAGCCATAATGGAGACTAGGTATCTACCACCCCACTACTACTATCAGATTAGAGCCATAATGGAGACTAGGTATCTACCACCCCTCTACCACTACCAGATTAGAGCCATAATGGAGACAAGGTATCTACCACACCACTACCACTACCAGATTAGAGCCATAATGGAGACTAGGTATCTACCACCCCACTACCACTATCAGATTAGAGCCATAATGGAGACTAGGTATCTACCACCCCGCTACCACTATCAGATTAGAGCCATAATGGAGACTAGGTATCTACCACCCCACTACCACTATCAGATTAGAGCCATAATGGAGACTAGGTATCTACCACCCCACTACCACTATCAGATTAGAGCCATAATGGAGACTAGGTATCTACCACCCCACTACCACTATCAGGTTAGAGCCATAAGGGCACTAGGCATCTACCACCACACTACCACTATCAGATTAGAGCCATAAGGGCACTAGGCATCTACCATCCCCCTACCACTATCATATTAGAGCCATACGGGCACTAGACATATACCACCCCACTACCACTATCAGATTAGAGCCATAAGGGCACTAGGCATCTACCATCCCCCTACCACTATCAGATTAGAGCCATAAGGGCCCTAGGCATCTACCACCCCACTACCACTATCAGATTAGAGCCATAAAGGCACTAGGCATCTACCACCCCACTACCACTATCAGATTAGAGCCATAATGGAGACTAGGTATCTACCACCCCACTACCACTATCAGATTAGAGCCATAATGGAGACTAGGTATCTACCACCCCACTACCACTACCAGATTAGAGCCATAATGGAGACTAGGTATTTACCACACCACTACCACTACCAGATTAGAGCCATAATGGAGACTAGGTATCTACCACCCCACTACCTCTATCAGATTAGAGCCATAATGGAGACTAGGTATCTACCACCCCACTACCTCTATAAGATTAGAGCCATAAGGGCACTTGGCATCTACCACCCCACTACCACTATCAGATTAGAGCCATAAAGGCACTAGGCATCTACCACCCCACTACCACTATCAGATTAGAGCCATAATGGAGACTAGGTATCTTCCACCCCACGACCACTACCAGATTAGAGCCAGAAGGGAACTAGGCATCTATCACCCCACTACCACTATCAGATTAGAGCCATAAAGGCACTAGGCATCTACCACCCCACTACCACTATCAGATTAGAGCCATAATGGAGACTAGGTATCTACCACCCCACTACCACTATCAGATTAGAGCCATAAGGGCCCTAGGCATCTACCACCCCACTACCACTATCAGATTAGAGCCATAAAGGCACTAGGCATCTACCACCCCACTACCACTATCAGATTAGAGCCATAATGGAGACTAGGTATCTACCACCCCACTACCACTACCAGATTAGAGCCATAATGGAGACTAGGTATCTACCACCCCACTACCACTATCAGATTAGAGCCATAATGGAGACTAGGTATCTACCACCCCACTACCACTATCAGATTAGAGCCATAATGGAGACTAGGTATCTACCACCCCACTACCTCTATCAGATTAGAGCCATAATGGAGACTAGGTATCTACCACCCCACTACCTCTATAAGATTAGAGCCATAAGGGCACTTGGCATCTACCACCCCACTACCACTATCAGATTAGAGCCATAAAGGCACTAGGCATCTACCACCCCACTACCACTATCAGATTAGAGCCATAATGGAGACTAGGTATCTTCCACCCCACTACCACTACCAGATTAGAGCCATAATGGAGACTAGGTATCTTCCACCCCACTACCACTACCAGATTAGAGCCATAATGGAGACTAGGTATCTACCACCCCACTACCACTATCAGATTAGAGCCATAAGGGCAATAGGCATCTACCACCACACTACCACTATCAGATTAGAGCCATAAGGGCACTAGGCATCTACCACCCCACTACCACTATCAGATTAGAGCCATAATGGAGACTAGGTATCTACCACCCCACTACCACTATCAGATTAAAGCCATAATGGAGACTAGGTATCTACCACCCCTCTACCTCTATCAGATTAGAGGCATAATGGAGACTAGGTATCTACCACCCCACTACCACTATGTGATTAGAGCCATAATGGAGACTAGGTATCTACCACCCCACTACCACTATCAGATTAAAGCCATAATGGAGACTAGGTATCTACCACCCCACTACCACTATCAGATTAGAGCCATAATGGAGACTAGGTATCTACCACCCCACTACCTCTATCAGATTAGAGCCATAATGGAGAGTAGGTATCTTCCACCCCACTACCACTATCAGATTAGAGCCATAATGGAGACTAGGTATCTACCACCCCACTACCACTATCAGATTAGAGCCATAAGGGCACTAGGCATCTACCACCACACTACCACTATCAGATTAGAGCCATAAGGGCACTAGGCATCTACCACCCCGCTACCACTATCAGATTAGAGCCATAAGGGCACTAGACATCTACCACCCCACTACCACTATCAGATTAGAGCCATAATGGAGACTAGGTATCTACCACCCCACTACCACTACCAGATTAGAGCCATAATGGAGACTAGGTATCTACCACACCACTACCACTACCAGATTAGAGCCATAATGGAGACTAGGTATCTTCCACCCCACTACCACTACCAGATTAGAGCCATAATGGAGACTAGGTATCTACGACCCCACTACCACTACCAAATTAGAGCAATAATGGAGACTAGGTTTCTACCACCCCACTACCACTATCAGATTAGAGCCATAAGGGCACTAGGCATCTATCACCCCACTACCACTATCAGATTAGAGCCATAAAGGCACTAGGCATCTACCACCCAACTACCACTATCAGATTACAGCCATAATGGAGACTAGGTATCTACCACCCCACTACCACTATCAGATTAGAGCCATAAGGGCACTTGGCATCTACCACCCCACTACCACTATCAGATTAGAGCCATAATGGAGACTAGGTATCTACCACCTCACTACCACTATCAGATTAGAGCCATAATGGAGACTAGGTATCTACCACCCCACTACCTCTATCAGATTAGAGCCATAATGGAGAGTAGGTATCTTCCACCCCACTACCACTATCAGATTAGAGCCATAATGGAGACTAGGTATCTACCACCCCACTACCACTATCAGATTAGAGCCATAAGGGCACTAGGCATCTACAACCACACTACCACTATCAGATTAGAGCCATAAGGGCACTAGGCATCTACCATCCCCCTACCACTATCAGATTAGAGCCATAAGGGCCCTAGGCATCTACCACCCCACTACCACTATCAGATTAGAGCCATAAAGGCACTAGGCATCTACCACCGCACTACCACTATCAGATTAGAGCCATAATGGAGACTAGGTATCTACCACCCCACTACCACTATCAGATTAGAGCCATAATGGAGACTAGGTATCTACCACCCCACTACCACTACCAGATTAGAGCCATAATGGAGACTAGGTATTTACCACACCACTACCACTACCAGATTAGAGCCATAATGGAGACTAGGTATCTACCACCCCACTACCTCTATCAGATTAGAGCCATAATGGAGACTAGGTATCTACCACCCCACTACCTCTATAAGATTAGAGCCATAAGGGCACTTGGCATCTACCACCCCACTACCACTATCAGATTAGAGCCATAAAGGCACTAGGCATCTACCACCCCACTACCACTATCAGATTAGAGCCATAATGGAGACTAGGTATCTTCCACCCCACTACCACTACCAGATTAGAGCCATAAGGGAACTAGGCATCTATCACCCCACTACCACTATCAGATTAGAGCCATAAAGGCACTAGGCATCTACCACCCCACTACCACTATCAGATTAGAGCCATAATGGAGACTAGGTATCTACCACCCCACTACCACTATCAGATTAGAGCCATAAGGGCCCTAGGCATCTACCACCCCACTACCACTATCAGATTAGAGCCATAAAGGCACTAGGCATCTACCACCCCACTACCACTATCAGATTAGAGCCATAATGGAGACTAGGTATCTACCACCCCACTACCACTACCAGATTAGAGCCATAATGGAGACTAGGTATCTACCACCCCACTACCACTCTCAGATTAGAGCCATAATGGAGACTAGGTATCTACCACCCCACTACCACTATCAGATTAGAGCCATAATGGAGACTAGGTATCTACCACCCCACTACCTCTATCAGATTAGAGCCATAATGGAGACTAGGTATCTACCACCCCACTACCTCTATAAGATTAGAGCCATAAGGGCACTTGGCATCTACCACCCCACTACCACTATCAGATTAGAGCCATAAAGGCACTAGGCATCTACCACCCCACTACCACTATCAGATTAGAGCCATAATGGAGACTAGGTATCTTCCACCCCACTACCACTACCAGATTAGAGCCATAATGGAGACTAGGTATCTACCACCCCACTACCACTATCAGATTAGAGCCATAAGGGCAATAGGCATCTACCACCACACTACCACTCTCAGATTAGAGCCATAAGGGCACTAGGCATCTACCACCCCGCTACCACTTTCAGATTAGAGCCATAAGGGCACTAGACATCTACCACCCCACTACCACTATCAGATTAGAGCCATAATGGAGACTAGGTATCTACCACCCCACTACCACTATCAGATTAGAGCCATAAGGGCACTAGGCATCTACCACCCCACTACCACTATCAGATTAGAGCCATAATGGAGACTAGGTATCTACCACCCCACTACCACTATCAGATTAAAGCCATAATGGAGACTAGGTATCTACCAACCCTCTACCTCTATCAGATTAGAGGCATAATGGAGACTAGGTATCTACCACCCCACTACCACTATGTGATTAGAGCCATAATGGAGACTAGGTATCTACCACCCCACTACCACTATCAGATTAGAGCCATAATGGAGACTAGGTATCTACCACCCCACTACCACTATCAGATTAGAGCCATAATGGAGACTAGGTATCTACCACCCCACTACCTCTATCAGATTAGAGCCATAATGGAGAGTAGGTATCTTCCACCCCACTACCACTATCAGATTAGAGCCATAATGGAGACTAGGTATCTACCACCCCACTACCACTATCAGATTAGAGCCATAAGGGCACTAGGCATCTACCACCACACTACCACTATCAGATTAGAGCCATAAGGGCACTAGGCATCTACCACCCCGCTACCACTATCAGATTAGAGCCATAAGGGCACTAGACATCTACCACCCCACTACCACTATCAGATTAGAGCCATAATGGAGACTAGGTATCTACCACCCCACTACCACTACCAGATTAGAGCCATAATGGAGACTAGGTATCTACCACACCACTACCACTACCAGATTAGAGCCATAATGGAGACTAGGTATCTTCCACCCCACTACCACTACCAGATTAGAGCCATAATGGAGACTAGGTATCTACGACCCCACTACCACTACCAAATTAGAGCAATAATGGAGACTAGGTATCTACCACCCCACTACCACTATCAGATTAGAGCCATAAGGGCACTAGGCATCTATCACCCCACTACCACTATCAGATTAGAGCCATAAAGGCACTAGGCATCTACCACCCAACTACCACTATCAGATTACAGCCATAATGGAGACTAGGTATCTACCACCCCACTACCACTATCAGATTAGAGCCATAATGGAGACTAGGTATCTACCACCTCACTACCACTATCAGATTAGAGCCATAATGGAGACTAGGTATCTACCACCCCACTACCTCTATCAGATTAGAGCCATAATGGAGAGTAGGTATCTTCCACCCCACTACCACTATCAGATTAGAGCCATAATGGAGACTAGGTATCTACCACCCCACTACCACTATCAGATTAGAGCCATAAGGGCACTAGGCATCTACAACCACACTACCACTATCAGATTAGAGCCATAAGGGCACTAGGCATCTACCACCCCGCTACCACTATCAGATTAGAGCCATAAGGGCACTAGACATCTACCACCCCACTACCACTATCAGATTAGAGCCATAATGGAGACTAGGTATCTACCACCCCACTACCACTACCAGATTAGAGCCACAATGGAGACTAGGTATCTACCACACCACTACCACTACCAGATTAGAGCCATAATGGAGACTAGGTATCTTCCACCCCACTACCACTACCAGATTAGAGCCATAATGGAGACTAGGTATCTACCACCCCACTACCACTACCAAATTAGAGCAATAATGGAGACTAGGTATCTACCACCCCACTACCACTATCAGATTAGAGCCATAAGGGCACTAGGCATCTATCAACCCACTACCACTATCAGATTAGAGCCATAAAGGCACTAGGCATGTACCACCCCACTACCACTATCAGATTACAGCCATAATGGAGACTAGGTATCTACCACCCCACTACCACTATCAGATTAGAGCCATAAGGGCACTTGGCATCTACCACCCCACTACCACTATCAGATTAGAGCCATAATGGAGACTAGGTATCTACCACCCCACTACCACTACCAGATTAGAGCCATAATGGAGACTAGGTATCTACCACCCCACTACCACTATCAGATTAGAGCCATAATGGAGACTAGATATCTTCCACCCCACTACCACTACCAAATTAGAGCCATAATGGAGACTAGGTATCTACCACCCCACTACCACTACCAGATTAGAGCCATAATGGAGACTAGGTATCTACCACACCACTACCACTACCAGATTATAGCCATAATGGAGACTAGGTATCTACCACCCCACTATCACTATCAGATTAGAGCCATAATGGAGACTAGGTATCTACCACCCCACTACCACTATCAGATTAGAGCCATAATGGAGACTAGGTATCTTCCACCCCACTACCACTACCAGATTAGAGCCATAATGGAGACTAGGTATCTACCACCCCACTACCACTATCAGATTAGAGCCATAAGGGCAATAGGCATCTACCACCACACTACCACTCTCAGATTAGAGCCATAAGGGCACTAGGCATCTACCACCCCGCTACCACTTTCAGATTAGAGCCATAAGGGCACTAGACATCTACCACTATCAGATTAGAGCCATAATGGAGACTAGGTATCTACCACCCCACTACCACTATCAGATTAGAGCCATAAGGGCACTAGGCATCTACCACCCCACTACCACTATCAGATTAGAGCCATAATGGAGACTAGGTATCTACCACCACACTACCACTATCAGATTAGAGCCATAATGGAGACTAGGTATCTACCACCCCACTACCTCTATCAGATTAGAGGCATAATGGAGACTAGGTATCTACCACCCCACTACCACTATGTGATTAGAGCCATAATGGAGACTAGGTATCTACCACCCCACTACCACTATCAGATTAGAGCCATAATGGAGACTAGGTATCTACCACCCCACTACCACTATCAGATTAGAGCCATAATGGAGACTAGGTATCTACCACCCCACTACCTCTATCAGATTAGAGCCATAATGGAGAGTAGGTATCTTCCACCCCACTACCACTATCAGATTAGAGCCATAATGGAGACTAGGTATCTACCACCCCACTACCACTATCAGATTAGAGCCATAAGGGCACTAGGCATCTACCACCACACTACCACTATCAGATTAGAGCCATAAGGGCACTAGGCATCTACCACCCCGCTACCACTATCATATTAGAGCCATAAGGGCACTAGACATCTACCACCCCACTACCACTATCAGATTAGAGCCATAATGGAGACTAGGTATCTACCACCCCACTACCAGATTAGAGCCATAATGGAGACTAGGTATCTACCACACCACTACCACTACCAGATTAGAGCCATAATGGAGACTAGGTATCTACCACCCCACTACCACTACCAAATTAGAGCAATAATGGAGACTAGGTTTCTACCACCCCACTACTACTATCAGATTAGAGCCATAAGGGCACTAGGCATCTATCACCCCACTACCACTATCAGATTAGAGCCATAAAGGCACTAGGCATCTACCACCCAACTACCACTATCAGATTACAGCCATAATGGAGACTAGGTATCTACCACCCCACTACCACTATCAGATTAGAGCCATAAGGGCACTTGGCATCTACCACCCCACTACCACTATCAGATTAGAGCCATAATGGAGACTAGGTATCTACCACCTCACTACCACTATCAGATTAGAGCCATAATGGAGACTAGGTATCTACCACCCCACTACCTCTATCAGATTAGAGCCATAATGGAGAGTAGGTATCTTCCACCCCACTACCACTATCAGATTAGAGCCATAATGGAGACTAGGTATCTACCACCCCACTACCACTATCAGATTAGAGCCATAAGGGCACTAGGCATCTACCACCACACTACCACTATCAGATTAGAGCCATAAGGGCACTAGGCATCTACCACCCCGCTACCACTATCAGATTAGAGCCATAAGGGCACTAGACATCTACCACCCCACTACCACTATCAGATTAGAGCCATAATGGAGACTAGGTATCTACCACCCCACTACCACTACCAGATTAGAGCCATAATGGAGACTAGGTATCTACCACACCACTACCACTACCAGATTAGAGCCATAATGGAGACTAGGTATCTTCCACCCCACTACCACTACCAGATTAGAGCCATAATGGAGACTAGGTATCTACGACCCCACTACCACTACCAAATTAGAGCAATAATGGAGACTAGGTTTCTACCACCCCACTACCACTATCAGATTAGAGCCATATGGGCACTAGGCATCTATCACCCCACTACCACTATCAGATTAGAGCCATAAAGGCACTAGGCATCTACCACCCCACTACCACTATCAGATTACAGCCATAATGGAGACTAGGTATCTACCACCCCACTACCACTATCAGATTAGAGCCATAAGGGCACTTGGCATCTACCACCCCACTACCACTATCAGATTAGAGCCATAATGGAGACTAGGTATCTACCACCTCACTACCACTATCAGATTAGAGCCATAATGGAGACTAGGTATCTACCACCCCACTACCACTATCAGATTAGAGCCATAAAGGCACTAGGCATCTACCACCCCACTACCACTATCAGATTACAGCCATAATGGAGACTAGGTATCTACCACCCCACTACCACTATCAGATTAGAGCCATAAGGGCACTTGGCATCTACCACCCCACTACCACTATCAGATTAGAGCCATAATGGAGACTAGGTATCTACCACCCCACTACCACTACCAGATTAGAGCCATAATGGAGACTAGGTATCTACCACCCCACTACCACTATCAGATTAGAGCCATAATGGAGACTAGATATCTTCCACCCCACTACCACTACCAAATTAGAGCCATAATGGAGACTAGGTATCTACCACCCCACTACCACTACCAGATTAGAGCCATAATGGAGACTAGGTATCTACCACACCACTACCACTACCAGATTATAGCCATAATGGAGACTAGGTATCTACCACCCCACTATCACTATCAGATTAGAGCCATAATGGAGACTATGTATCTACCACCCCACTACCACTATCAGATTAGAGCCATAATGGAGACTAGGTATCTTCCACCCCACTACCACTACCAGATTAGAGCCATAATGGAGACTAGGTATCTACCACCCCACTACCACTATCAGATTAGAGCCATAAGGGCAATAGGCATCTACCACCACACTACCACTCTCAGATTAGAGCCATAAGGGCACTAGGCATCTACCACCCCGCTACCACTTTCAGATTAGAGCCATAAGGGCACTAGACATCTACCACTATCAGATTAGAGCCATAATGGAGACTAGGTATCTACCACCCCACGACCACTATCAGATTAGAGCCATAAGGGCACTAGGCATCTACCACCCCACTACCACTATCAGATTAGAGCCATAATGGAGACTAGGTATCTACCACCACACTACCACTATCAGATTAAAGCCATAATGGAGACTAGGTATCTACCACCCCTCTACCTCTATCAGATTAGAGGCATAATGGAGACTAGGTATCTACCACCCCACTACCACTATGTGATTAGAGCCATAATGGAGACTAGGTATCTACCACCCCACTACCACTATCAGATTAGAGCCATAATGGAGACTAGGTATCTACCACCCCACTACCACTATCAGATTAGAGCCATAATGGAGACTAGGTATCTACCACCCCACTACCTCTATCAGATTAGAGCCATAATGGAGAGTAGGTATCTTCCACCCCACTACCACTATCAGATTAGAGCCATAATGGAGACTAGTTATCTACCACCCCACTACCACTATCAGATTAGAGCCATAAGGGCACTAGGCATCTACCACCACACTACCACTATCAGATTAGAGCCATAAGGGCACTAGGCATCTACCACCCCGCTACCACTATCAGATTAGAGCCATAAGGGCACTAGACATCTACCACCCCACTACCACTATCAGATTAGAGCCATAATGGAGACTAGGTATCTACCACCCCACTACCACTACCAGATTAGAGCCATAATGGAGACTAGGTATCTACCACACCACTACCACTACCAGATTAGAGCCATAATGGAGACTAGGTATCTACCACCCCACTACCACTACCAAATTAGAGCAATAATGGAGACTAGGTTTCTACCACCCCACTACTACTATCAGATTAGAGCCATAAGGGCACTAGGCATCTATCACCCCACTACCACTATCAGATTAGAGCCATAAAGGCACTAGGCATCTACCACCCAACTACCACTATCAGATTACAGCCATAATGGAGACTAGGTATCTACCACCCCACTACCACTATCAGATTAGAGCCATAAGGGCACTTGGCATCTACCACCCCACTACCACTATCAGATTAGAGCCATAATGGAGACTAGGTATCTACCACCTCACTACCACTATCAGATTAGAGCCATAATGGAGACTAGGTATCTACCACCCCACTACCACTATCAGATTAGAGCCATAATGGAGACTAGGTATCTACCACCCCGCTACCACTATCAGATTAGAGCCATAATGGAGACTAGGTATCTACCACCCCACTACCACTATCAGATTAGAGCCATAATGGAGACTAGGTATCTACCACCCCACTACCACTATCAGATTAGAGCCATAATGGAGACTAGGTATCTACCACCCCACTACCACTATCAGGTTAGAGCCATAAGGGCACTAGGCATCTACCACCCCACTACCACTATCAGATTAGAGCCATAAGGGCACTAGGCATCTACCATCCCCCTACCACTATCATATTAGAGCCATACGGGCACTAGACATATACCACCCCACTACCACTATCAGATTAGAGCCATAAGGGCACTAGGCATCTACCATCCCCCTACCACTATCAGATTAGAGCCATAAGGGCCCTAGGCATCTACCACCCCACTACCACTATCAGATTAGAGCCATAAAGGCACTAGGCATCTACCACCCCACTACCACTATCAGATTAGAGCCATAATGGAGACTAGGTATCTACCACCCCACTACCACTATCAGATTAGAGCCATAATGGAGACTAGGTATCTACCACCCCACTACCACTACCAGATTAGAGCCATAATGGAGACTAGGTATTTACCACACCACTACCACTACCAGATTAGAGCCATAATGGAGACTAGGTATCTACCACCCCACTACCTCTATCAGATTAGAGCCATAATGGAGACTAGGTATCTACCACCCCACTACCTCTATAAGATTAGAGCCATAAGGGCACTTGGCATCTACCACCCCACTACCACTATCAGATTAGAGCCATAAAGGCACTAGGCATCTACCACCCCACTACCACTATCAGATTAGAGCCATAATGGAGACTAGGTATCTTCCACCCCACTACCACTACCAGATTAGAGCCATAAGGGAACTAGGCATCTATCACCCCACTACCACTATCAGATTAGAGCCATAAAGGCACTAGGCATCTACCACCCCACTACCACTATCAGATTAGAGCCATAATGGAGACTAGGTATCTACCACCCCACTACCACTATCAGATTAGAGCCATAAGGGCCCTAGGCATCTACCACCCCACTACCACTATCAGATTAGAGCCATAAAGGCACTAGGCATCTACCACCCCACTACCACTATCAGATTAGAGCCATAATGGAGACTAGGTATCTACCACCCCACTACCACTACCAGATTAGAGCCATAATGGAGACTAGGTATCTACCACCCCACTACCACTATCAGATTAGAGCCATAATGGAGACTAGGTATCTACCACCCCACTACCACTATCAGATTAGAGCCATAATGGAGACTAGGTATCTACCACCCCACTACCTCTATCAGATTAGAGCCATAATGGAGACTAGGTATCTACCACCCCACTACCTCTATAAGATTAGAGCCATAAGGGCACTTGGCATCTACCACCCCACTACCACTATCAGATTAGAGCCATAAAGGCACTAGGCATCTATCACCCCACTACCACTATCAGATTAGAGCCATAATGGAGACTAGGTATCTTCCACCCCACTACCACTACCAGATTAGAGCCATAATGGAGACTAGGTATCTACCACCCCACTACCACTATCAGATTAGAGCCATAAGGGCACTAGGCATCTACCACCCCACTACCACTATCAGATTAGAGCCATAATGGAGACTAGGTATCTACCACCCCACTACCACTATCAGATTAAAGCCATAATGGAGACTAGGTATCTACCACCCCTCTACCTCTATCAGATTAGAGGCATAATGGAGACTAGGTATCTACCACCCCACTACCACTATGTGATTAGAGCCATAATGGAGACTAGGTATCTACCACCCCACTACCACTATCAGATTAGAGCCATAATGGAGACTAGGTATCTACCACCCCACTACCACTATCAGATTAGAGCCATAATGGAGACTAGGTATCTACCACCCCACTACCACTATCAGATTAGAGCCATAAGGGCACTTGGCATCTACCACCCCACTACCACTATCAGATTAGAGCCATAATGGAGACTAGGTATCTACCACCTCACTACCACTTTCAGATTAGAGCCATAATGGAGACTAGGTATCTACCACCCCACTACCTCTATCAGATTAGAGCCATAATGGAGAGTAGGTATCTTCCACCCCACTACCACTATCAGATTAGAGCCATAATGGAGACTAGGTATCTACCACCCCACTACCACTATCAGATTAGAGCCATAAGGGCACTAGGCATCTACAACCACACTACCACTATCAGATTAGAGCCATAAGGGCACTAGGCATCTACCACCCCGCTACCACTATCAGATTAGAGCCATAAGGGCACTAGACATCTACCACCCCACTACCACTATCAGATTAGAGCCATAATGGAGACTAGGTATCTACCACCCCACTACCACTACCAGATTAGAGCCACAATGGAGACTAGGTATCTACCACACCACTACCACTACCAGATTAGAGCCATAATGGAGACTAGGTATCTTCCACCCCACTACCACTACCAGATTAGAGCCATAATGGAGACTAGGTATCTACCACCCCACTACCACTACCAAATTAGAGCCATAATGGAGACTAGGTATCTACCACCCCACTACCACTATCAGATTAGAGCCATAAGGGCACTAGGCATCTATCAACCCACTACCACTATCAGATTAGAGCCATAAAGGCACTAGGCATGTACCACCCCACTACCACTATCAGATTAGAGCCATAATGGAGACTAGGTATCTACCACCCCACTACCACTATCAGATTAGAGCCATAAGGGCACTTGGCATCTACCACCCCACTACCACTATCAGATTAGAGCCATAATGGAGACTAGGTATCTACCACCCCACTACCACTACCAGATTAGAGCCATAATGGAGACTAGGTATCTACCACCCCACTACCACTATCAGATTAGAGCCATAATGGAGACTAGATATCTTCCACCCCACTACCACTACCAAATTAGAGCCATAATGGAGACTAGGTATCTACCACCCCACTACCACTACCAGATTAGAGCCATAATGGAGACTAGGTATCTACCACACCACTACCACTCTCAGATTAGAGCCATAAGGGCAATAGGCATCTACCACCACACTACCACTCTCAGATTAGAGCCATAAGGGCACTAGGCATCTACCACCCCGCTACCACTTTCAGATTAGAGCCATAAGGGCACTAGACATCTACCACTATCAGATTAGAGCCATAATGGAGACTAGGTATCTACCACCCCACTACCACTATCAGATTAGAGCCATAAGGGCACTAGGCATCTACCACCCCACTACCACTATCAGATTAGAGCCATAATGGAGACTAGGTATCTACCACCACACTACCACTATCAGATTAAAGCCATAATGGAGACTAGGTATCTACCACCCCTCTACCTCTATCAGATTAGAGGCATAATGGAGACTAGGTATCTACCACCCCACTACCACTATGTGATTAGAGCCATAATGGAGACTAGGTATCTACCACCCCACTACCACTATCAGATTAGAGCCATAATGGAGACTAGGTATCTACCACCCCACTACCACTATCAGATTAGAGCCATAATGGAGACTAGGTATCTACCACCCCACTACCTCTATCAGATTAGAGCCATAATGGAGAGTAGGTATCTTCCACCCCACTACCACTATCAGATTAGAGCCATAATGGAGACTAGGTATCTACCACCCCACTACCACTATCAGATTAGAGCCATAAGGGCACTAGGCATCTACCACCACACTACCACTATCAGATTAGAGCCATAAGGGCACTAGGCATCTACCACCCCGCTACCACTATCAGATTAGAGCCATAAGGGCACTAGACATCTACCACCCCACTACCACTATCAGATTAGAGCCATAATGGAGACTAGGTATCTACCACCCCACTACCACTACCAGATTAGAGCCATAATGGAGACTAGGTATCTACCACACCACTACCACTACCAGATTAGAGCCATAATGGAGACTAGGTATCTACCACCCCACTACCACTATCAGATTACAGCCATAATGGAGACTAGGTATCTACCACCCCACTACCACTATCAGATTAGAGCCATAAGGGCACTTGGCATCTACCACCCCACTACCACTATCAGATTAGAGCCATGATGGAGAGTAGGTATCTTCCACCCCACTACCACTATCAGATTAGAGCCATAATGGAGACTAGGTATCTACCACCCCACTACCACTATCAGATTAGAGCCATAAGGGCACTAGGCATCTACCACCACACTACCACTATCAGATTAGAGCCATAAGGGCACTAGGCATCTACCACCCCGCTACCACTATCAGATTAGAGCCATAAGGGCACTAGACATCTACCACCCCACTACCACTATCAGATTAGAGCCATAATGGAGACTAGGTATCTACCACCCCACTACCACTACCAGATTAGAGCCATAATGGAGACTAGGTATCTACCACACCACTACCACTACCAGATTAGAGCCATAATGGAGACTAGGTATCTTCCACCCCACTACCACTACCAGATTAGAGCCATAATGGAGACTAGGTATCTACGACCCCACTACCACTACCAAATTAGAGCAATAATGGAGACTAGGTTTCTACCACCCCACTACCACTATCAGATTAGAGCCATAAGGGCACTAGGCATCTATCACCCCACTACCACTATCAGATTAGAGCCATAAAGGCACTAGGCATCTACCACCCAACTACCACTATCAGATTACAGCCATAATGGAGACTAGGTATCTACCACCCCACTACCACTATCAGATTAGAGCCATAAGGGCACTTGGCATCTACCACCCCACTACCACTATCAGATTAGAGCCATAATGGAGACTAGGTATCTACCACCTCACTACCACTATCAGATTAGAGCCATAATGGAGACTAGGTATCTACCACCCCACTACCTCTATCAGATTAGAGCCATAATGGAGAGTAGGTATCTTCCACCCCACTACCACTATCAGATTAGAGCCATAATGGAGACTAGGTATCTACCACCCCACTACCACTATCAGATTAGAGCCATAAGGGCACTAGGCATCTACAACCACACTACCACTATCAGATTAGAGCCATAAGGGCACTAGGCATCTACCACCCCGCTACCACTATCAGATTAGAGCCATAAGGGCACTAGACATCTACCACCCCACTACCACTATCAGATTAGAGCCATAATGGAGACTAGGTATCTACCACCCCACTACCACTACCAGATTAGAGCCACAATGGAGACTAGGTATCTACCACACCACTACCACTACCAGATTAGAGCCATAATGGAGACTAGGTATCTTCCACCCCACTACCACTACCAGATTAGAGCCATAATGGAGACTAGGTATCTACCACCCCACTACCACTACCAAATTAGAGCAATAATGGAGACTAGGTATCTACCACCCCACTACCACTATCAGATTAGAGCCATAAGGGCACTAGGCATCTATCAACCCACTACCACTATCAGATTAGAGCCATAAAGGCACTAGGCATGTACCACCCCACTACCACTATCAGATTACAGCCATAATGGAGACTAGGTATCTACCACCCCACTACCACTATCAGATTAGAGCCATAAGGGCACTTGGCATCTACCACCCCACTACCACTATCAGATTAGAGCCATAATGGAGACTAGGTATCTACCACCCCACTACCACTACCAGATTAGAGCCATAATGGAGACTAGGTATCTACCACCCCACTACCACTATCAGATTAGAGCCATAATGGAGACTAGATATCTTCCACCCCACTACCACTACCAAATTAGAGCCATAATGGAGACTAGGTATCTACCACCCCACTACCACTACCAGATTAGAGCCATAATGGAGACTAGGTATCTACCACACCACTACCACTACCAGATTATAGCCATAATGGAGACTAGGTATCTACCACCCCACTATCACTATCAGATTAGAGCCATAATGGAGACTAGGTATCTACCACCCCACTACCACTATCAGATTAGAGCCATAATGGAGACTAGGTATCTTCCACCCCACTACCACTACCAGATTAGAGCCATAATGGAGACTAGGTATCTACCACCCCACTACCACTATCAGATTAGAGCCATAAGGGCAATAGGCATCTACCACCACACTACCACTCTCAGATTAGAGCCATAAGGGCACTAGGCATCTACCACCCCGCTACCACTTTCAGATTAGAGCCATAAGGGCACTAGACATCTACCACTATCAGATTAGAGCCATAATGGAGACTAGGTATCTACCACCCCACTACCACTATCAGATTAGAGCCATAAGGGCACTAGGCATCTACCACCCCACTACCACTATCAGATTAGAGCCATAATGGAGACTAGGTATCTACCACCACACTACCACTATCAGATTAAAGCCATAATGGAGACTAGGTATCTACCACCCCTCTACCTCTATCAGATTAGAGGCATAATGGAGACTAGGTATCTACCACCCCACTACCACTATGTGATTAGAGCCATAATGGAGACTAGGTATCTACCACCCCACTACCACTATCAGATTAGAGCCATAATGGAGACTAGGTATCTACCACCCCACTACCACTATCAGATTAGAGCCATAATGGAGACTAGGTATCTACCACCCCACTACCTCTATCAGATTAGAGCCATAATGGAGAGTAGGTATCTTCCACCCCACTACCACTATCAGATTAGAGCCATAATGGAGACTAGGTATCTACCACCCCACTACCACTATCAGATTAGAGCCATAAGGGCACTAGGCATCTACCACCACACTACCACTATCAGATTAGAGCCATAAGGGCACTAGGCATCTACCACCCCGCTACCACTATCAGATTAGAGCCATAAGGGCACTAGACATCTACCACCCCACTACCACTATCAGATTAGAGCCATAATGGAGACTAGGTATCTACCACCCCACTACCACTACCAGATTAGAGCCATAATGGAGACTAGGTATCTACCACACCACTACCACTACCAGATTAGAGCCATAATGGAGACTAGGTATCTACCACCCCACTACCACTACCAAATTAGAGCAATAATGGAGACTAGGTTTCTACCACCCCACTACTACTATCAGATTAGAGCCATAAGGGCACTAGGCATCTATCACCCCACTACCACTATCAGATTAGAGCCATAAAGGCACTAGGCATCTACCACCCAACTACCACTATCAGATTACAGCCATAATGGAGACTAGGTATCTACCACCCCACTACCACTATCAGATTAGAGCCATAAGGGCACTTGGCATCTACCACCCCACTACCACTATCAGATTAGAGCCATAATGGAGACTAGGTATCTACCACCTCACTACCACTATCAGATTAGAGCCATAATGGAGACTAGGTATCTACCACCCCACTACCTCTATCAGATTAGAGCCATAATGGAGAGTAGGTATCTTCCACCCCACTACCACTATCAGATTAGAGCCATAATGGAGACTAGGTATCTACCACCCCACTACCACTATCAGATTAGAGCCATAAGGGCACTAGGCATCTACCACCACACTACCACTATCAGATTAGAGCCATAAGGGCACTAGGCATCTACCACCCCGCTACCACTATCAGATTAGAGCCATAAGGGCACTAGACATCTACCACCCCACTACCACTATCAGATTAGAGCCATAATGGAGACTAGGTATCTACCACCCCACTACCACTACCAGATTAGAGCCATAATGGAGACTAGGTATCTACCACCCCACTACCACTACCAAATTAGAGCAATAATGGAGACTAGGTATCTACCACCCCACTACCACTATCAGATTAGAGCCATAAGGGCACTAGGCATCTATCAACCCACTACCACTATCAGATTAGAGCCATAAAGGCACTAGGCATGTACCACCCCACTACCACTATCAGATTACAGCCATAATGGAGACTAGGTATCTACCACCCCACTACCACTATCAGATTAGAGCCATAAGGGCACTTGGCATCTACCACCCCACTACCACTATCAGATTAGAGCCATAATGGAGACTAGGTATCTACCACCCCACTACCACTACCAGATTAGAGCCATAATGGAGACTAGGTATCTACCACCCCACTACCACTATCAGATTAGAGCCATAATGGAGACTAGGTATCTTCCACCCCACTACCACTACCAAATTAGAGCCATAATGGAGACTAGGTATCTACCACCCCACTACCACTATCAGATTAGAGCCATAAGGGCCCTAGGCATCTACCACCCCACTACCACTATCAGATTAGAGCCATAAAGGCACTAGGCATCAACCACCCCACTACCACTATCAGATTAGAGCCATAATTTAGACTAGGTATCTACCACCCCACTACCACTATCAGATTAGAGCCATAAGGGCACTAGGCATCTATCACCCCACTACCACTATCAGATTAGAGCCATAATAGAGACTAGGTATCTTCCACCCCACTACCACTACCAGATTAGAGCCATAATGGAGACTAGGTATCTACCACCCCACTACCACTACCAAATTAGAGCCATAATGGAGAGTAGGTATCTTCCACCCCACTACCACTATCAGATTAGAGCCATAATAGAGACTAGGTATCTACCACCCCACTACCACTATCAGATTAGAGCCATAATGAGACTAGGTATCTACCACCCCTCTACCACTACCAGATTAGAGCCATAATGGAGACTAGGTATCTACCACCCCACTACCACTAGCAGATTAGAGCCATAAGGGCACTAGGCATCTACCACCACACTACCACTATCAGATTAGAGCCATAAGGGCACTAGGCATCTACCACCCCGCTACCACTATCAGATTAGAGCCATAAGGGCACTAGACATCTACCACCCCACTACCACTATCAGATTAGAGCCATAATGGAGACTAGGTATCTACCACCCCACTACCACTACCAGATTAGAGCCATAATGGAGACTAGGTATCTACCACACCACTACCACTACCAGATTAGAGCCATAATGGAGACTAGGTATCTACCACCCCACTACCACTATCAGATTAGAGCCATAATGGAGACTAGGTATCTACCACCCCACTACCTCTATCAGATTAGAGCCATAATGGAGACTAGGTATCTACCACCCCACTACCTCTATAAGATTAGAGCCATAAGGGCACTTGGCATCTACCACCCCACTACCACTATCAGATTAGAGCGATAAAGGCACTAGGCATCTACCACCCCACTACCACTATCAGATTAGAGCAATAATGGAGACTAGGTATCTACCACCCCACTACCACTATCAGATTAGAGCCATAAGGGCCCTAGGCATCTACCACCCCACTACCACTATCAGATTAGAGCCATAAAGGCACTAGGCATCTACCACCCCACTACCACTATCAGATTAGAGCCATAATTTAGACTAGGTATCTGCCACCCCACTACCACTATCAGATTAGAGCCATAAGGGCACTAGGCATCTATCACCCCACTACCACTATCAGATTAGAGCCATAATAGAGACTAGGTATCTTCCACCCCACTACCACTACCAGATTAGAGCCATAATGGAGACTAGGTATCTACCACCCCACTACCACTACCAAATTAGAGCCATAATGGAGAGTAGGTATCTTCCACCCCACTACCACTATCAGATTAGAGCCATAATAGAGACTAGGTATCTACCACCCCACTACCACTATCAGATTAGAGCCATAATGGAGACTAGGTATCTACCACCCCTCTACCACTACCAGATTAGAGCCATAAAGGCACTAGGCATCTACCACCCCACTACCACTATCAGATTAGAGCCATAATTTAGACTAGGTATCTACCACCCCACTACCACTATCAGATTAGAGCCATAAGGGCACTAGGCATCTATCACCCCACTACCACTATCAGATTAGAGCCATAATAGAGACTAGGTATCTTCCACCCCACTACCACTACCAGATTAGAGCCATAATGGAGACTAGGTATCTACCACCCCACTACCACTACCAAATTAGAGCCATAATGGAGAGTAGGTATCTTCCACCCCACTACCACTATCAGATTAGAGCCATAATGGAGACTAGGTATCTACCACCCCACTACCTCTATCAGATTAGAGCCATAATGGAGACTAGGTATCTACCACCCCACTACCACTATCAGATTAGAGCAATAATGGAGACTAGGTATCTACCACCCCACTACCACTATCAGATTAGAGCCATAAGGGCCCTAGGCATCTACCACCCCACTACCACTATCAGATTAGAGCCATAAAGGCACTAGGCATCTACCACCCCACTACCACTATCAGATTAGAGCCATAATTTAGACTAGGTATCTACCACCCCACTACCACTATCAGATTAGAGCCATAAGGGAGACTAGGCATCTATCACCCCACTACCACTATCAGATTAGAGCCATAATGGAGACTAGGTATCTCCCACCCCACTACCACTACCAGATTAGAGCCATAATGGAGACTAGGTATCTACCACCCCACTACCACTACCAAATTAGAGCCATAATGGAGAGTAGGTATCTTCCACCCCACTACCACTATCAGATTAGAGCCATAATAGAGACTAGGTATCTACCACCCCACTACCACTATCAGATTAGAGCCATAATGGAGACTAGGTATCTACCACCCCACTACCACTACCAGATTAGAGCCATAAAGGCACTAGGCATCTACCACCCCACTACCACTATCAGATTAGAGCCATAATGGAGACTAGGTATCTACCACCCCACTACCACTATCAGATTAGAGCCATAAGGGCACTAGGCATCTATCACCCCACTACCACTATCAGATTAGAGCCATAATAGAGACTAGGTATCTTCCACCCCACTACCACTACCAGATTAGAGCCATAATGGAGACTAGGTATCTACCACCCCACTACCACTACCAAATTAGAGCCATAATGGAGAGTAGGTATCTTCCACCCCACTACCACTATCAGATTAGAGCCATAATGGAGACTAGGTATCTACCACCCCACTACCTCTATCAGATTAGAGCCATAATGGAGACTAGGTATCTACCACCCCACTACCTCTATAAGATTAGAGCCATAAGGGCACTTGGCATCTACCACCCCACTACCACTATCAGATTAGAGCCATAATGGAGACTAGGTATCTACCACCCCACTACCACTATCAGATTAGAGCCATAAGGGCACTAGGCATCTATCACCCCACTACTACTATCAGATTAGAGCCATAAAGGCACTAGGCATCTACCACCCCACTACCACTATCAGATTAGAGCCATAATGGAGACTAGGTATCTTCCACCCCACTACCACTACCAGATTAGAGCCATAATGGAGACTAGGTATCTACCACCCCACTACCTCTATCAGATTAGAGCCATAATGGAGACTAGGTATCTTCCACCCCACTACCACTATCAGATTAGAGCCATAATAGAGACTAGGTATCTACCACCCCACTACCACTATCAGATTAGAGCCATAATGGAGACTAGGTATCTACCACCCACTACCACTACCAGATTAGAGCCATAATGGAGACTAGGTATCTACCACCCCACTACCACTATCAGATTAGAGCCATAAGGGCACTAGGCATCTACCACCCCACTACCACTATCAGATTAGAGCCATAATGGAGACTAGGTATCTACCACCCCACTACCACTACCAGATTAGAGCCATAATGGAGACTAGGTATCTACCACACCACTACCACTACCAGATTAGAGCCATAATGGAGACTAGGTATCTTCCACCCCACTACCACTACCAGATTAGAGCCATAATGGAGACTAGGTATCTACCACATCACTACCACTACCAGATTAGAGACATAATGGAGACTAGGTATCTACCACCCCACTACCACTATCAGATTAGAGCCATAATGGAGACTAGGTATCTACCACCCACTACCACTATCAGATTAGAGCCATAATGGAGACTAGGTATCTACCACCCCACTACCTCTATCAGATTAGAGCCATAATGGAGACTAGGTATCTACCACCCCACTACCTCTATAAGATTAGAGCCATAAGGGCACTTGGCATCTACCACCACACTACCACTATCAGATTAGAGCCATAAAGGCACTAGGCATCTACCACCCCACTACCACTATCAGATTAGAGCCATAATGGAGACTAGGTATCTACCACCCCACTACCACTATCAGATTAGAGCCATAAGGGCACTAGGCATCTATCACCCCACTACCTCTATCAGATTAGAGCCATAATGGAGACTAGGTATCTACCACCCCACTACCTCTATAAGATTAGAGCCATAAGGGCACTTGGTATCTACCACCCCACTACCACTATCAGATTAGAGCCATAAGGGCCCTAGGCATCTACCACCCCACTACCACTATCAGATTAGAGCCATAAGGGCACTAGGCATCTATCACCCCACTACCACTATCAGATTAGAGCCATAATAGAGACTAGGTATCTTCCACCCCACTACCACTACCAGATTAGAGCCATAATGGAGACTAGGTATCTACCACCCCACTACCACTACCAAATTAGAGCCATAATGGAGAGTAGGTATCTTCCACCCCACTACCACTATCAGATTAGAGCCATAATAGAGACTAGGTATCTACCACCCCACTACCACTATCAGATTAGAGCCATAATGGAGACTAGGTATCTACCACCCCTCTACCACTACCAGATTAGAGCCATAATGGAGACTAGGTATTTACCACCCCACTACCACTAGCAGATTAGAGCCATAAGGGCACTAGGCATCTACCACCACACTACCACTATCAGATTAGAGCCATAAGGGCACTAGGCATCTACCACCCCACTACCACTATCAGATTAGAGCCATAAGGGCTAGGCATCTACCACCCCACTACCACTATCAGATTAGAGCCATAATGGAGACTAGGTATCTACCACCCCACTACCACTACCAGATTAGAGCCATAATGGAGACTAGGTATCTACCACACCACTACCACTACCAGATTAGAGCCATAATGGAGACTAGGTATCTACCACCCCACTACCACTATCAGATTAGAGCCATAATGGAGACTAGGTATCTACCACCCCACTACCTCTATCAGATTAGAGCCATAATGGAGACTAGGTATCTACCACCCCACTACCTCTATAAGATTAGAGCCATAAGGGCACTTGGCATCTACCACCCCACTACCACTATCAGATTAGAGCGATAAAGGCACTAGGCATCTACCACCCCACTACCACTATCAGATTAGAGCCATAATGGAGACTAGGTATCTCCCACCCCAATACCACTATCAGATTAGAGCCATAATGGAGATTAGGTATCTACCACCCCACTACCACTATCAGATTAGAGCCATAATGGAGACTAGGTATCTACCACCCCACTACCACTATCAGATTAGAGCCATAAGGGCACTAGGCATCTATCACCCCACTACTACTATCAGATTAGAGCCATAAAGGCACTAGGCATCTACCACCCCACTACCACTATCAGATTAGAGCAATAATGGAGACTAGGTATCTTCCACCTCACTACCACTACCAAATTAGAGCCATAATGGAGAGTAGGTATCTTCCACCCCACTACCACTATCAGATTAGAGCCATAATAGAGACTAGGTATCTACCACCCCACTACCACTATCAGATTAGAGCCATAATGGAGACTAGGTATCTACCACCCCTCTACCACTACCAGATTAGAGCCATAATGGAGACTAGGTATCTACCACCCCACTACCACTATCAGATTAGAGCCATAAGGGCACTAGGCATCTACCACCACACTACCACTATCAAATTAGAGCCATAAGGGCACTAGGCATCTACCACCCCGCTACCACTATCAGATTAGAGCCATAAGGGCACTAGACATCTACCACCCCACTACCACTATCAGATTAGAGCCATAATGGAGACTAGGCATCTACCACCCCACTACCACTACCAGATTAGAGCCATAATGGAGACTAGGTATCTACCACACCACTACCACTACCAGATTAGAGACATAATGGAGACTAGGTATCTACCACCCCACTACCACTATCAGATTAGAGCCATAATGGAGACTAGGTATCTACCACCCCACTACCACTATCAGATTAGAGCCATAATGGAGACTAGGTATCTACCACCCCACTACCTCTATCAGATTAGAGCCATAATGGAGACTAGGTATCTAGCACCCCACTACCTCTATAAGATTAGAGCCATAAGGGCACTTGGCATCTACCACCCCACTACCACTATCAGATTAGAGCCATAAAGGCACTAGGCATCTACCACCCCACTACCACTATCAGATTAGAGCCATAATGGAGACTAGGTATCTACCACCCCTCTACCACTATCAGATTAGAGCCATAAGGGCACTAGGCATCTATCACCCCACTACTACTATCAGATTAGAGCCATAAAGGCACTAGGCATCTACCACCCCACTACCACTATCAGATTAGAGCCATAATGGAGACTAGGTATCTTCCACCCCACTACCACTACCAGATTAGAGCCATAATGGAGACTAGGTATCTACCACCCCACTACCACTATCAGATTAGAGCCATAATGGAGACTAGGTATCTACCACCCCACTACCACTATCAGATTAGAGCCATAATAGAGACTAGGTATCTACCACCCCACTACCACTATCAGATTAGAGCCATAATGGAGACTAGGTATCTACCACCACTCTACCACTACCAGATTAGAGCCATAATAGAGACTAGGTATCTACCACCCCACTACCACTATCAGATTAGAGCCATAAGGGCACTAGGCATCTACCACCCCACTACCACTATCAGATTAGAGCCATAATGGAGACTAGGTATCTACCACCCCACTACCTCTATCAGATTAGAGCCATAATGGAGACTAGGTATCTACCACCCCACTACCTCTATAAGATTAGAGCCATAAGGGCACTTGGCATCTACCACCCCACTACCACTATCAGATTAGAGCCATAATGGAGATTAGGTATCTACCACCCCACTACCACTATCAGATTAGAGCCATAATGGAGACTAGGTATCTACCACCCCACTACCACTATCAGATTAGAGCCATAATAGAGACTAGGTATCTACCACCCCACTACCACTATCAGATTAGAGCCATAATGGAGACTAGGTATCTACCACCCCTCTACCACTACCAGATTAGAGCCATAATGGAGACTAGGTATCTACCACCCCACTACCACTAGCAGATTAGAGCCATAAGGGCACTAGGCATCTACCACCCCACTACCACTATCAGATTAGAGCCATAAGGGCACTAGGCATCTACCACCCCGCTACCACTATCAGATTAGAGCCATAAGGGCACTAGACATCTACCACCCCACTACCACTATCAGATTAGAGCCATAATGGAGACTAGGTATCTACCACCCCACTACCACTACCAGATTAGAGCCATAATGGACACTAGGTATCTACCACACCACTACCACTACCAGATTAGAGCCATAATGGAGACTAGGTATCTACCACCCCACTACCACTATCAGATTAGAGCCATAATGGAGACTAGGTATCTACCACCCCACTACCTCTATCAGATTAGAGCCATAATGGAGACTAGGTATCTACCACCCCACTACCTCTATAAGATTAGAGCCATAAGGGCACTTGGCATCTACCACCCCACTACCACTATCAGATTAGAGCGATAAAGGCACTAGGCATCTACCACCCCACTACCACTATCAGATTAGAGCCATAATGGAGACTAGGTATCTCCCACCCCAATACCACTATCAGATTAGAGCCATAATGGAGATTAGGTATCTACCACCCCACTACCACTATCAGATTAGAGCCATAATGGAGACTAGGTATCTACCACCCCACTACCACTATCAGATTAGAGCCATAAGGGCACTAGGCATCTACCACCCCGCTACCACTATCAGATTAGAGCCATAAGGGCACTAGACATCTACCACCCCACTACCACTATCAGATTAGAGCCATAATGGAGACTAGGCATCTACCACCCCACTACCACTACCAGATTAGAGCCATAATGGAGACTAGGTATCTACCACACCACTACCACTACCAGATTAGAGACATAATGGAGACTAGGTATCTACCACCCCACTACCACTATCAGATTAGAGCCATAATGGAGACTAGGTATCTACCACCCCACTACCACTATCAGATTAGAGCCATAATGGAGACTAGGTATCTACCACCCCACTACCTCTATCAGATTAGAGCCATAATGGAGACTAGGTATCTAGCACCCCACTACCTCTATAAGATTAGAGCCATAAGGGCACTTGGCATCTACCACCCCACTACCACTATCAGATTAGAGCCATAAAGGCACTAGGCATCTACCACCCCACTACCACTATCAGATTAGAGCCATAATGGAGACTAGGTATCTACCACCCCTCTACCACTATCAGATTAGAGCCATAAGGGCACTAGGCATCTATCACCCCACTACTACTATCAGATTAGAGCCATAAAGGCACTAGGCATCTACCACCCCACTACCACTATCAGATTAGAGCCATAATGGAGACTAGGTATCTTCCACCCCACTACCACTACCAGATTAGAGCCATAATGGAGACTAGGTATCTACCACCCCACTACCTCTATCAGATTAGAGCCATAATGGAGACTAGGTATCTTCCACCCCACTACCACTATCAGATTAGAGCCATAATAGAGACTAGGTATCTACCACCCCACTACCACTATCAGATTAGAGCCATAATGGAGACTAGGTATCTACCACCACTCTACCACTACCAGATTAGAGCCATAATGGAGACTAGGTATCTACCACCCCACTACCACTATCAGATTAGAGCCATAAGGGCACTAGGCATCTACCACCCCACTACCACTATCAGATTAGAGCCATAATGGAGACTAGGTATCTACCACCCCACTACCTCTATCAGATTAGAGCCATAATGGAGACTAGGTATCTACCACCCCACTACCTCTATAAGATTAGAGCCATAAGGGCACTTGGCATCTACCACCCCACTACCACTATCAGATTAGAGCCATAATGGAGATTAGGTATCTACCACCCCACTACCACTATCAGATTAGAGCCATAATGGAGACTAGGTATCTACCACCCCACTACCACTATCAGATTAGAGCCATAATGGAGACTAGGTATCTACCACCCCACTACCACTATCAGATTAGAGCCATAAGGGCACTAGGCATCTATCACCCCACTACTACTATCAGATTAGAGCCATAAAGGCACTAGGCATCTACCACCCCACTACCACTATCAGATTAGAGCCATAATGGAGACTAGGTATCTACCACCCCTCTACCACTACCAGATTAGAGCCATAATGGAGACTAGGTATCTACCACCCCACTACCACTATCAGATTAGAGCCATAAGCGCACTAGGCATCTACCACCACACTACCACTATCAAATTAGAGCCATAAGGGCACTAGGCATCTACCACCCCGCTACCACTATCAGATTAGAGCCATAAGGGCACTAGACATCTACCACCCCACTACCACTATCAGATTAGAGCCATAATGGAGACTAGGCATCTACCACCCCACTACCACTACCAGATTAGAGCCATAATGGAGACTAGGTATCTACCACACCACTACCACTACCAGATTAGAGCCATAATGGAGACTAGGTATCTTCCACCCCACTACCACTACCAGATTAGAGCCATAATGGAGACTAGGTATCTACCACACCACTACCACTACCAGATTAGAGACATAATGGAGACTAGGTATCTACCACCCCACTACCACTATCAGATTAGAGCCATAATGGAGACTAGGTATCTACCACCCCACTACCACTATCAGATTAGAGCCATAATGGAGACTAGGTATCTACCACCCCACTACCTCTATCAGATTAGAGCCATAATGGAGACTAGGTATCTACCACCCCACTACCTCTATAAGATTAGAGCCATAAGGGCACTTGGCATCTACCACCCCACTACCACTATCAGATTAGAGAAATAATGGAGACTAGGTATCTACCACCCCACTACCACTATCAGATTAGAGCCATAAGGGCACTAGGCATCTATCACCCCACTACTACTATCAGATTAGAGCCATAAAGGCACTAGGCATCTACCACCCCACTACCACTATCAGATTAGAGCCATAATGGAGACTAGGTATCTTCCACCCCACTACCACTACCAGATTAGAGCCATAATGGAGACTAGGTATCTACCACCCCACTACCTCTATCAGATTAGAGCCATAATGGAGACTAGGTATCTTCCACCCCACTACCACTATCAGATTAGAGCCATAATAGAGACTAGGTATCTACCACCCCACTACCACTATCAGATTAGAGCCATAATGGAGACTAGGTATCTACCACCACTCTACCACTACCAGATTAGAGCCATAATGGAGACTAGGTATCTACCACCCCACTACCACTATCAGATTAGAGCCATAAGGGCACTAGGCATCTACCACCCCACTACCACTATCAGATTAGAGCCATAATGGAGACTAGGTATCTACCACCCCACTACCACTACCAGATTAGAGCCATAATGGAGACTAGGTATCTACCACACCACTACCACTACCAGATTAGAGCCATAATGGAGACTAGGTATCTTCCACCCCACTACCACTACCAGATTAGAGCCATAATGGAGACTAGGTATCTACCACACCACTACCACTACCAGATTAGAGACATAATGGAGACTAGGTATCTACCACCCCACTACCACTATCAGATTAGAGCCATAATGGAGACTAGGTATCTACCACCCACTACCACTATCAGATTAGAGCCATAATGGAGACTAGGTATCTACCACCCCACTACCTCTATCAGATTAGAGCCATAATGGAGACTAGGTATCTACCACCCCACTACCTCTATAAGATTAGAGCCATAAGGGCACTTGGCATCTACCACCCCAGTACCACTATCAGATTAGAGCCATAAAGGCACTAGGCATCTACTACCCCACTACCACTATCAGATTAGAGCCATAATGGAGACTAGGTATCTACCACCCCACTACCACTATCAGATTAGAGCCAAAAGGGCACTAGGCATCTATCACCCCACTACTACTATCAGATTAGAGCCATAAAGGCACTAGGCATCTACCACCCCACTACCACTATCAGATTAGAGCCATAATGGAGACTAGGTATCTTCCACCCCACTACCACTACCAGATTAGAGCCGTAATGGAGACTAGGTATCTACCACCCCACTACCACTACCAAATTAGAGCCATAATGGAGACTAGGTATCTACCACCCCACTACCACTATCAGATTAGAGCCATAATGGAGACTAGGAATCTACCACCCCACTACCTCTATCAGATTAGAGCCATAATGGAGAGTAGGTATCTTCCACCCCACTACCACTATCAGATTAGAGCCATAATGGAGACTAGGTATCTACCACCCCACTACCACTATCAGATTAGAGCCATAATGGAGACTAGGTATCTACCACCCCTCTACCACTACCAGATTAGAGCCATAATGGAGACTAGGTATCTACCACCCCACTACCACTATCGGATTGGAGCCATAAGGGCACTAGGCATCTACCACCACACTACCACTATCAGATTAGAGCCATAAGGGCACTAGGCATCTACCACCCCGCTACCACTATCAGATTAGAGCCATAAGGGCACTAGACATCTACCACCCCACTACCACTATCAGATTAGAGCCATAAAGGCACTAGGCATCTACCACCCCACTACCACTATCAGATTAGAGCCATAATGGAGACTAGGTATCTACCACACCACTACACCTACCAGATTAGAGCCATAATGGAGACTAGGTGTCTTCCACCCCACTACCACTACCAGATTAGAGGCATATTGGAGACTAGGTAACTACCACCCCACTACCACTATCAGATTAGAGCCATAAGGGCACTAGGCATCTATCACCCCACTGCCACTATCAGATTAGAGCCATAAAGGCACTAGGAATCTACCACCCCACTACCACTATCAGATTAGAGCCATAATGGAGACTAGGTATCTACCACCCCACTACCACTACCAAATTAGAGCCATAATGGAGACTAGGTATCTACCACACCACTACCACTATCAGATTAGAGCCATAATGGAGACTAGGTATCTACCACCCCACTACCTCTATCAGATTAGAGCCATAATGGAGACTAGGTATCTTCCACCCCACTACCACTATCAGATTAGAGCCATAAGGGCACTAGACATCTACCACCCCACTACCACTGTCAGATTAGAGCCATAATGGAGACTAGGTATCTACCACCCCACTACCACTAACAGATTAGAGCCATAATGGAGACTAGGTATCTACCACACCACTACCACTACCAGATTAGAGCCATAATGGAGACTAGGTATCTCCCACCCCACTACCACTACCAGATTAGAGCCATAATGGAGACTAGGTATCTACCACACCACTACCACTACCAGATTAGAGACATAATGGAGACTAGGTATCTACCACCCCACTACCACTATCAGATTAGAGCCATAATAGAGACTAGGTATCTACCACCCCACTACCACTATCAGATTAGAGCCATAATGGAGACTAGGCATCTACCACCACGCTACCACTATCAGATTAGAGCCATAAGGGCACTAGGCATCTACCACCCCGCTACCACTATCAGATTAGAGCCATAAGGGCACTAGACATCTACCACCCCACTACCACTATCAGATTAGAGCCATAATGGAGACTAGGTATCTACCACCCCACTACCTCTATCAGATTAGAGCCATAATGGAGACTAGGTATCTACCACCCCACTACCTCTATAAGATTAGAGCCATACGGGCACTTGGCATCTACCACCCCACTACCACTATCAGATTAGAGCCATAAGGGCACTAGGCATCTATCACCCCACTACTACTATCAGATTAGAGCCATAAAGGCACTAGGCATCTACCACCCCACTACCACTATCAGATTAGAGCCATAATGGAGACTAGGTATCTTCCACCCCACTACCACTACCAGATTAGAGCCATAATGGAGACTAGGTATCTACCACCCCACTACCACTACCAAATTAGAGCCATAATGGAGACTAGGTATCTACCACCCCACTACCACTATCAGATTAGAGCCATAATGGACACTAGGAATCTACCACCCCACTACCTCTATCAGATTAGAGCCATAATGGAGACTAGGTATCTACCACCCCACTACCACTATCAGATTAGAGCCATAATGGAGACTAGGTATCTACCACCCCTCTACCACTACCAGATTAGAGCCATAATGGAGACTAGGTATCTACCACCCCACTACCACTATCGGATTGGAGCCATAAGGGCACTAGGCATCTACCACCACACTACCACTATCAGATTAGAGCCATAAGGGCACAAGGCATCTACCACCCCGCTACCACTATCAGATTAGAGCCATAAGGGCACTAGACATCTACCACCCCACTACCACTATCAGATTAGACTCATAAAGGCACTAGGCATCTACCACCCCACTACCACTATCAGATTAGAGCCATAATGGAGACTAGGTATCTACCACACCACTACACCTACCAGATTAGAGCCATAATGGAGACTAGGTGTCTTCCACCCCACTACCACTACCAGATTAGAGGCATATTGGAGACTAGGTAACTACCACCCCACTACCACTATCAGATTAGAGCCATAAGGGCACTAGGCATCTATCACCCCACTGCCACTATCAGATTAGAGCCATAAAGGCACTAGGAATCTACCACCCCACTACCACTATCAGATTAGAGCCATAATGGAGACTAGGTATCTACCACCCCACTACCACTACCAAATTAGAGCCATAATGGAGACTAGGTATCTACCACACCACTACCACTATCAGATTAGAGCCATAATGGAGACTAGGTATCTACCACCCCACTACCTCTATCAAATTAGAGCCATAATGGAGACTAGGTATCTTCCACCCCACTACCACTATCAGATTAGAGCCATAAGGGCACTAGACATCTACCACCCCACTACCACTATCAGATTAGAGCCATAATGGAGACTAGGTATCTACCACCCCACTACCACTACCAGATTAGAGCCATAATGGAGACTAGGTATCTACCACACCACTACCACTACCAGATTAGAGCCATAATGGAGACTAGGTATCTCCCACCCCACTACCACTACCAGATTAGAGCCATAATGGAGACTAGGTATCTACCACACCACTACCACTACCAGATTAGAGACATAATGGAGACTAGGTATCTACCACCCCACTACCACTATCAGATTAGAGCCATAATAGAGACTAGGTATCTACCACCCCACTACCACTATCAGATTAGAGCCATAATGGAGACTAGGCATCTACCACCACGCTACCACTATCAGATTAGAGCCATAAGGGCACTAGGCATCTACCACCCCGCTACCACTATCAGATTAGAGCCATAAGGGCACTAGGTATCTACCACCCCACTACCACTATCAGATTAGAGCCATAATGGAGACTAGGTATCTACCACCCCACTACCTCTATCAGATTAGAGCCATAATGGAGACTAGGTATCTACCACCCCACTACCTCTATAAGATTAGAGCCATAAGGGCACTTGGCATCTACCACCCCACTACCACTATCAGATTAGAGCCATAAAGGCACTAGGCATCTACCACCCCACTACCACTATCAGATTAGAGCCATAATGGAGACTAGGTATCTACCACCCCACTACCACTATCAGATTAGAGCCATAAGGGCACTAGGCATCTATCACCCCACTACCACTATCAGATTAGAGCCATAATGGAGACTAGGTATCTTCCACCCCACTACCACTACCAGATTAGAGCCATAATGGAGACTAGGTATCTACCACCCCACTACCACTACCAAATTAGAGCCATAATGGAGACTAGGTATCTACCACCCCACTACCACTATCAGATTAGAGCCATAATGGACACTAGGAATCTACCACCCCACTACCTCTATCAGATTAGAGCCATAATGGAGAGTAGGTATCTTCCACCCCACTACCACTATCAGATTAGAGCCATAATGGAGACTAGGTATCTACCACCCCACTACCACTATCAGATTAGAGCCATAATGGAGACTAGGTATCTACCACCCCTCTACCACTACCAGATTAGAGCCATAATGGAGACTAGGTATCTACCACCCCACTACCACTATCGGATTGGAGCCATAATGGAGACTAGGTATCTACCACCCCACTACCACTATCAGATTAGAGCCATAAGGGCACTAGACATCTACCACCCCACTACCACTATCAGATTAGAGCCATAAAGGCACTAGGCATCTACCACCCCACTACCACTATCAGATTAGAGCCATAATGGAGACTAGGTATCTACCACACCACTACACCTACCAGATTAGAGCCATAATGGAGACTAGGTGTCTTCCACCCCACTACCACTACCAGATTAGAGGCATATTGGAGACTAGGTAACTACCACCCCACTACCACTATCAGATTAGAGCCATAAGGGCACTAGGCATCTATCACCCCACTGCCACTATCAGATTAGAGCCATAAAGGCACTAGGAATCTACCACCCCACTACCACTATCAGATTAGAGCCATAATGGAGACTAGGTATCTACCACCCCACTACCACTACCAAATTAGAGCCATAATGGAGACTAGGTATCTACCACACCACTACCACTATCAGATTAGAGCCATAATGGAGACTAGGTATCTACCACCCCACTACCTCTATCAGATTAGAGCCATAATGGAGACTAGGTATCTTCCACCCCACTACCACTATCAGATTAGAGCCATAATAGAGACTAGGTATCTACCACCCCACTACCACTATCAGATTAGAGCCATAATGGAGACTAGGTATCTACCACCCCTCTACCACTACCAGATTAGAGCCATAATGGAGACTAGGTATCTACCACCCCACTACCACTATCAGATTAGAGCCATAAGGGCACTAGGCATCTACCACCACACTACCACTATCAGATTAGAGCCATAAGGGCACTAGGCATCTACCACCCCGCTACCACTATCAGATTAGAGCCATAAGGGCACTAGACATCTACCACCCCACTACCACTATCAGAATAGAGCCATAATGGAGACTAGGTATCTACCACCCCACTACCACTACCAGATTAGAGCCATAATGGAGACTAGGTATCTACCACACCACTACCACTACCAGATTAGAGCCATAATGGAGACTAGGTATCTCCCACCCCACTACCACTACCAGATTAGAGCCATAATGGAGACTAGGTATCTACCACACCACTACCACTACCAGATTAGAGACATAATGGAGACTAGGTATCTAGCACCCCACTACCACTATCAGATTAGAGCCATAATAGAGACTAGGTATCTACCACCCCACTACCACTATCAGATTAGAGCCATAATGGAGACTAGGCATCTACCACCACGCTACCACTATCAGATTAGAGCCATAAGGGCACTAGGCATCTACCACCCCGCTACCACTATCAGATTAGAGCCATAAGGGCACTAGACATCTACCACCCCACTACCACTATCAGATTAGAGCCATAATGGAGACTAGGTATCTACCACCCCACTACCACTACCAGATTAGAGCCATAATGGAGACTAGGTATCTACCACACCACTACCACTACCAGATTAGAGACATAATGGAGACTAGGTATCTACCACCCCACTACCACTATCAGATTAGAGCCATAATGGAGACTAGGTATCTACCACCCCACTACCACTATCAGATTAGAGCCATAATGGAGACTAGGCATCTACCACCACGCTACCACTATCAGATTAGAGCCATAAGGGCACTAGGCATCTACCACCCCGCTACCACTATCAGATTAGAGCCATAAGGGCACTAGACATCTACCACCCCACTACCACTATCAGATTAGAGCCATAATGGAGACTAGGTATCTACCACCCCACTACCACTATCAGATTAGAGCCATAATGGAGACTAGGTATCTACCACCCCACTACCACTATCAGATTAGAGCCATAATGGAGACTAGGTATCTACCACCCCACTACCTCTATAAGATTAGAGCCATAAGGGCACTTGGCATCTACCACCCCACTACCACTATCAGATTAGAGCCATAAAGGCACTAGGCATCTACCACCCCACTACCACTATCAGATTAGAGCCATAATGGAGACTAGGTATCTACCACCCCACTACCACTATCAGATTAGAGCCATAAGGGCACTAGGCATCTATCACCCCACTACTACTATCAGATTAGAGCCATAAAGGCACTAGGCATCTACCACCCCACTACCACTATCAGATTAGAGCCATAATGGAGACTAGGTATCTTCCACCCCACTACCACTACCAGATTAGAGCCATAATGGAGACTAGGTATCTACCACCCCACTACCACTACCAAATTAGAGCCATAATGGAGACTAGGTATCTACCACCCCACTACCACTATCAGATTAGAGCCATAATGGAGACTAGGAATCTACCACCCCACTACCTCTATCAGATTAGAGCCATAATGGAGAGTAGGTATCTTCCACCCCACTACCACTATCAGATTAGAGACATAATGGAGACTAGGTATCTACCACCCCACTACCACTATCAGATTAGAGCCATAATGGAGACTAGGTATCTACCACCCCTCTACCACTACCAGATTAGAGCCATAATGGAGACTAGGTATCTACCACCCCACTACCACTATCAGATTGGAGCCATAAGGGCACTAGGCATCTACCACCACACTACCACTATCAGATTAGAGCCATAAGGGCACTAGGCATCTACCACCCCGCTACCACTATCAGATTAGAGCCATAAGGGCACAGGACATCTACCACCCCACTACCACTATCAGATTAGAGCCATAATGGAGACTAGGTATCTACCACACCACTACACCTACCAGATTAGAGACATAATGGAGACTAGGTGTCTTCCACCCCAACCACTACCAGATTAGAGGCATATTGGAGACTAGGTATCTACCACCCCACTACCACTATCAGATTAGAGCCATAAGGGCACTAGGCATCTATCACCCCACTACCACTATCAGATTAGAGCCATAAAGGCACTAGGAATCTACCACCCCACTACCACTATCAGATTAGAGCCATAATGGAGACTAGGTATCTACCACCCCACTACCACTACCAAATTAGAGCCATAATGGAGACTAGGTATCTACCACACCACTACCACTATCAGATTAGAGCCATAATGGAGACTAGGTATCTCCCACCCCACTACCTCTATCAGATTAGAGCCATAATGGAGAGTAGGTATCTTCCACCCCACTACCACTATCAGAATAGAGCCATAATGGAGACTAGGTATCTACCACCCCACTACCACTATCAGTTAGGAGCCATACGGGCACTAGGCATCTACCACCACACTACAACTATCAGATTAGAGCCATAAGGGCACTAGGCATCTACCACCCCGCTATCACTGTCAGATTAGAGTCATAAGGGCACGAGACATCTACCACCCAACTACCACTATCAGATTAGAGCCATAATGGAGACTAGGTATCTACCACCCCCACTACCACTACCAGATTAGAGCCATAATGGAGACTAGGTATCTACCACACCACTACCACTACCAGATTAGAGCCATAAAGGCACTAGGAATCTACCACCCCACTACCACTACCAAATTAGAGCCATAATGGAGACTAGGTATCTACCACACCACTACCACTATCAGATTAGAGCCATAATGGAGACTAGGTATCTACCACCCCACTACCTCTATCAGATTAGAGCCATAATGGAGACTAGGTATCTTCCACCCCACTACCACTATCAGATTAGAGCCATAATAGAGACTAGGTATCTACCACCCCACTACCACTATCAGATTAGAGCCATAATGGAGACTAGGTATCTACCACCCCTCTACCACTACCAGATTAGAGCCATAATGGAGACTAGGTATCTACCACCCCACTACCACTATCAGATTAGAGCCATAAGGGCACTAGGCATCTACCACCACACTACCACTATCAGATTAGAGCCATAAGGGCACTAGGCATCTACCACCCCGCTACCACTATCAGATTAGAGCCATAAGGGCACTAGACATCTACCACCCCACTACCACTATCAGATTAGAGCCATAATGGAGACTAGGTATCTACCACCCCACTACCACTACCAGATTAGAGCCATAATGGAGACTAGGTATCTACCACACCACTACCACTACCAGATTAGAGCCATAATGGAGACTAGGTATCTCCCACCCCACTAACACTACCAGATTAGAGCCATAATGGAGACTAGGTATCTACCACACCACTACCACTACCAGATTAGAGACATAATGGAGACTAGGTATCTACCACCCCACTACCACTATCAGATTAGAGCCATAATGGAGACTAGGTATCTACCACCCCACTACCACTATCAGATTAGAGCCATAATGGAGACTAGGCATCTACCACCACGCTACCACTATCAGATTAGAGCCATAAGGGCACTAGGCATCTACCACCCCGCTACCACTATCAGATTAGAGCCATAAGGGCACTAGACATCTACCACCCCACTACCACTATCAGATTAGAGCCATAATGGAGACTAGGTATCTACCACCCCACTACCACTATCAGATTAGAGCCATAATGGAGACTAGGTATCTACCACCCCACTACCACTATCAGATTAGAGCCATAATGGAGACTAGGTATCTACCACCCCACTACCTCTATCAGATTAGAGCCATAATGGAGACTAGGTATCTACCACCCCACTACCTCTATAAGATTAGAGCCATAAGGGCACTTGGCATCTACCACCCCACTACCACTATCAGATTAGAGCCATAAAGGCACTAGGCATCTACCACCCCACTACCACTATCAGATTAGAGCCCTAATGGAGACTAGGTATCTACCACCCCACTACCACTATCAGATTAGAGCCATAAGGGCACTAGGCATCTATCACCCCACTACTACTATCAGATTAGAGCCATAAAGGCACTAGGCATCTACCACCCCACTACCACTATCAGATTAGAGCCATAATGGAGACTAGGTATCTTCCACCCCACTACCACTACCAGATTAGAGCCATAATGGAGACTAGGTATCTACCACCCCACTACCACTACCAAATTAGAGCCATAATGGAGACTAGGTATCTACCACCCCACTACCACTATCAGATTAGAGCCATAATGGAGACTAGGAATCTACCACCCCACTACCTCTATCAGATTAGAGCCATAATGGAGAGTAGGTATCTTCCACCCCACTACCACTATCAGATTAGAGACATAATGGAGACTAGGTATCTACCACCCCACTACCACTATCAGATTAGAGCCATAATGGAGACTAGGTATCTACCACCCCTCTACCACTACCAGATTAGAGCCATAATGGAGACTAGGTATCTACCACCCCACTACCACTATCAGATTGGAGCCATAAGGGCACTAGGCATCTACCACCACACTACCACTATCAGATTAGAGCCATAAGGGCACTAGGCATCTACCACCCCGCTACCACTATCAGATTAGAGCCATAAGGGCACAGGACATCTACCACCCCACTACCACTATCAGATTAGAGCCATAAAGGCACTAGGCATCTACCACCCCACTACCACTATCAGATTAGAGCCATAATGGAGACTAGGTATCTACCACACCACTACACCTACCAGATTAGAGACATAATGGAGACTAGGTGTCTTCCACCCCACTACCACTACCAGATTAGAGGCATATTGGAGACTAGGTATCTACCACCCCACTACCACTATCAGATTAGAGCCATAAGGGCACTAGGCATCTATCACCCCACTACCACTATCAGATTAGAGCCATAAAGGCACTAGGAATCTACCACCCCACTACCACTATCAGATTAGAGCCATAATGGAGACTAGGTATCTACCACCCCATTACCACTACCAAATTAGAGCCATAATGGAGACTAGGTATCTACCACACCACTACCACTATCAGATTAGAGCCATAATGGAGACTAGGTATCTCCCACCCCACTACCTCTATCAGATTAGAGCCATAATGGAGAGTAGGTATCTTCAAACCCACTACCACTATCAGATTAGAGCCATAATGGAGACTAGGTATCTACCACCCCACTACCACTATCAGTTAGGAGCCATACGGGCACTAGGCATCTACCACCACACTACCACTATCAGATTAGAGCCATAAGGGCACTAGGCATCTACCACCCCGCTACCACTGTCAGATTAGAGTCATAAGGGCACGAGACATCTACCACCCAACTACCACTATCAGATTAGAGCCATAATGGAGACTAGGTATCTACCACCCCACTACCACTACCAGATTAGAGCCATAATGGAGACTAGGTATCTACCACACCACTACCACTACCAGATTAGAGCCATAATGGAGACTAGGTATCTTCCACCCCACTACCACTATCAGATTAGAGCCATAATGGAGACTAGGTATCTACCACCCCACTACCACTACCAAATTAGAGCCATAATGGAGACTAGGTATCTACCACCCCACTACCACTATCAGATTAGAGCCATAATGGAGAGTAGGTATCTTCCACCCCACTACCACTATCAGATTAGAGCCATAATGGAGACTAGGTATCTACCACCCCACTACCACTATCAGATAAGAGCCATAATGGAGACTAGGTATCTTCCACCCCACTACCACTACCAGATTAGAGCCATAATAGAGACTAGGTATCTACCACCCCACTACCACTATCAGATTAGAGCCATAATGGAGACTAGGTATCTACCACCCCACTACCACTATCAGATTAGAGCCTTAATGGAGACTAGGTATCTACCACCCCACTACCACTATCAGATTAGAGCCATAATGGAGACTAGGTATCTACCACCCCACTACCACTATCAGATAAGAGCCATAATGGAGACTAGGTATCTTCCACCCCACTACCACTACCAGATTAGAGCCATAATAGAGACTAGGTATCTACCACCCCACTACCACTATCAGATTAGAGCCATAAGGGCACTAGGCATCTACCACCCCGCTACCACTATCAGATTAGAGCCATAAGGGCACTAGACATCTACCACCCCACTACCACTATCAGATTAGAGCCATAATGGAGACTAGGTATCTACCACCCCACTACCACTATCAGATTAGAGCCATAAGGGCACTTGGCATCTACCACCCCACTACCACTATCAGATTAGAGCCATAAAGGCACTAGGCATCTACCACCCCACTACCACTATCAGATTAGAGCCCTAATGGAGACTAGGTATCTACCACCCCACTACCACTATCAGATTAGAGCCATAAGGGCACTAGGCATCTATCACCCCACTACTACTATCAGATTAGAGCCATAAAGGCACTAGGCATCTACCACCCCACTACCACTATCAGATTAGAGCCATAATGGAGACTAGGTATCTTCCACCCCACTACCACTACCAGATTAGAGCCATAATGGAGACTAGGTATCTACCACCCCACTACCACTACCAAATTAGAGCCATAATGGAGACTAGGTATCTACCACCCCACTACCACCATCAGATTAGAGCCATAATGGAGACTAGGTATCTACCACCCCACTACCTCTATCAGATTAGAGCCATAATGGAGAGTAGGTATCTTCCACCCCACTACCACTATCAGATTAGAGACATAATGGAGACTAGGTATCTACCACCCCACTACCACTATCAGATTAGAGCCATAATGGAGACTAGGTATCTACCACCCCTCTACCACTACCAGATTAGAGCCATAATGGAGACTAGGTATCTACCACCCCACTACCACTATCAGATTGGAGCCATAAGGGCACTAGGCATCTACCACCACACTACCACTATCAGATTAGAGCCATAAGGGCACTAGGCATCTACCACCCCGCTACCACTATCAGATTAGAGCCATAAGGGCACAGGACATCTACCACCCCACTACCACTATCAGATTAGAGCCATAAAGGCACTAGGCATCTACCACCCCACTACCACTATCAGATTAGAGCCATAATGGAGACTAGGTATCTACCACACCACTACACCTACCAGATTAGAGACATAATGGAGACTAGGTGTCTTCCACCCCACTACCACTACCAGATTAGTGGCATATTGGAGACTAGGTATCTACCACCCCACTACCACTATCAGATTAGAGCCATAAGGGCACTAGGCATCTATCACCCCACTACCACTATCAGATTAGAGCCATAAAGGCACTAGGAATCTACCACCCCACTACCACTATCAGATTAGAGCCATAATGGAGACTAGGTATCTACCACCCCATTACCACTACCAAATTAGAGCCATAATGGAGACTAGGTATCTACCACACCACTACCACTATCAGATTAGAGCCATAATGGAGACTAGGTATCTCCCACCCCACTACCTCTATCAGATTAGAGCCATAATGGAGAGTAGGTATCTTCAAACCCACTACCACTATCAGATTAGAGCCATAATGGAGACTAGGTATCTACCACCCCACTACCACTATCAGTTAGGAGCCATACGGGCACTAGGCATCTACCACCACACTACCACTATCAGATTAGAGCCATAAGGGCACTAGGCATCTACCACCCCGCTACCACTGTCAGATTAGAGTCATAAGGGCACGAGACATCTACCACCCAACTACCACTATCAGATTAGAGCCATAATGGAGACTAGGTATCTACCACCCCACTACCACTACCAGATTAGAGCCATAATGGAGACTAGGTATCTACCACACCACTACCACTACCAGATTAGAGCCATAATGGAGACTAGGTATCTTCCACCCCACTACCACTACCAGATTAGAGCCATAATGGAGACTAGGTATCTACCACCCCACTACAACTACCAAATTAGAGCCATGATGGAGACTAGATATCTACCACCCCACTACCACTATCAGATTAGAGCCATAATGGAGAGTAGGTATCTTCCACCCCACTACCACTATCAGATTAGAGCCATAATGGAGACTAGGTATCTACCACCCCACTACCACTATCAGATAAGAGCCATAATGGAGACTAGGTATCTTCCACCCCACTACCACTACCAGATTAGAGCCATAATAGAGACTAGGTATCTACCACCCCACTACCACTATCAGATTAGAGCCATAATGGAGACTAGGTATCTACCACCCCACTACCACTATCAGATTAGAGCCTTAATGGAGACTAGGTATCTACCACCCCACTACCTCTATCAGATTAGAGCCATAATGGAGACTAGGTATCTACCACCCCACTACCACTATCAGATAAGAGCCATAATGGAGACTAGGTATCTTCCACCCCACTACCACTACCAGATTAGAGCCATAATAGAGACTAGGTATCTACCACCCCACTACCACTATCAGATTAGAGCCATAAGGGCACTAGGCATCTACCACCCCGCTACCACTATCAGATTAGAGCCATAAGGGCACTAGACATCTACCACCCCACTACCACTATCAGATTAGAGCCATAATGGAGACTAGGTATCTACCACCCCACTACCACTATCAGATTAGAGCCATAAGGGCACTAGGCATCTATCACCCCACTACCACTATCAGATTAGAGCCATAAAGGCACTAGGCATCTACCACCCCACTACCACTATCAGATTAGAGCCATAATGGAGACTAGGTATCTACCACCCCACTACCACTATCAGATTAGAGCCATAAGGGCACTAGGCATCTACCACCCCACTACCACTATCAGATTAGAGCCATAATGGAGACTAGGTATCTACCACCCCTCTACCTCTATCAGATTAGAGCCATAATGGAGACTAGGTATCTACCACCCCACTACCACTATCAGATTAGAGCCATACGGGCTCTAGGCATCTACCACCCCACTACCACTATCAGATTAGAGCCATAATGGAGACTAGGTATCTATCACCCCACTACCCTTATCAGATTAGAGTCATAAGGGCACTACATTTACATTTACATTTAAGTCATTTAGCAGACGCTCTTATCCAGAGCGACTTACAAATTGGTGCATTCACCTTATGATATCCAGTGGAACAACCACTTTACAATAGTGCATCTAACTCTTTTAAGGGGGAGGGGGGGGGTTAGAAGGATTACTTTATCCTATCCTAGGTATTCCTTAAAGAGGTGGGTTTCAGGTGTCTCCGGAAGGTGGTGATTGACTCCGCTGACCTGGCGTCGTGAGGGAGTTTGTTCCACCATTGGGGTGCCAGAGCAGCGAACAGTTTTGACTGGGCTGAGCGGGAACTGTACTTCCTCAGAGGTAGGGAGGCGAGCAGGCCAGAGGTGGATGAACGCAGTGCCCTTGTTTGGGTGTAGGGCCTGCTCAGAGCCTGAAGGTACGGAGGTGCCGTTCCCCTCACAGCTCCGTAGGCAAGCACCATGGTCTTGTAGCGGATGCTAGCTTCAACTGGAAGCCAGTGGAGAGAGCGGAGGAGCGGGGTGACGTGAGAGAACTTGGGAAGGTTGAACACCAGACGGGCTGCGGCGTTCTGGATGAGTTGTAGGGGTTTAATAGCACAGGCAGGGAGCCCAGCCAACAGCGAGTTGCAGTAATCCAGACGGGAGATGACAAGTGCCTGGATTAGGACCTGCGCCGCTTCCTGTGTGAGGCAGGGTCGTACTCTGCGAATGTTGTAGAGCATGAACCTACAGGAACGGGTCACCGCCTTGATGTGAGTTGAGAACGACAGGGTGTTGTCCAGGATCACGCCAAGGTTCTTAGCACTCTGGGAGGAGGACACAATGGAGTTGTCAACCGTGATGGCGAGATCATGGAACGGGCAGTCCTTCCCCGGGAGGAAGAGCAGCTCCGTCTTGCCGAGGTTCAGCTTGAGGTGGTGATCCGTCATCCACACTGATATGTCTGCCAGACATGCAGAGATGCGATTCGCCACCTGGTTATCAGAGGGGGGAAAGGAGAAGATTAATTGTGTGTCGTCTGCATAGCAATGATAGGAGAGACCATGTGACTTGGTGTATAGCGAGAATAGGAGAGGGCCTAGAACAGAGCCCTGGGGGACACCAGTGGTGAGAGCACGTGGTGCGGAGACAGATTCTCGCCACGCCACCTGGTAGGAGCGACCTGTCTGGTAGGACGCAATCCAAGCGTGGGCCGCGCCGGAGATGCCCAGCTCGGAGAGGGTGGAGAGGAGGATCTGATGGTTCACAGTATCAAAGGCAGCCGATAGGTCTAGAAGGATGAGAGCAGAGGAGAGAGAGTTAGCTTTAGCAGTGCGGAGCGCCTCCGTGACACAGAGAAGAGCAGTCTCAGTTGAATGACTAGTCTTGAAACCTGACTGATTTGGATCAAGAAGGTCATTCTGAGAGAGATAGCAGGAGAGCTGGCCAAGGACGGCACGTTCAAGAGTTTTGGAGAGAAAAGAAAGAAGGGATACTGGTCTGTAGTTGTTGACATCGGAGGGATCGAGTGTAGGTTTTTTCAGAAGGGGTGCAACTCTCGCTCTCTTGAAGACGGAAGGGACGTAGCCAGCGGTCAAGGATGAGTTGATGAGCGAGGTGAGGTAAGGGAGAAGGTCTCCGGAAATGGTCTGGAGAAGAGAGGAGGGGATAGGGTCAAGCGGGCAGGTTGTTGGGCGGCCGGCCGTCACAAGACGCGAGATTTCATCTGGAGAGAGAGGGGAGAAAGAGGTCAAAGCACAGGGTAGGGCAGTGTGAGCAGAACCAGCGGTGTCGTTTGACTTAGCAAACGAGGATCGGATGTCGTCGACCTTCTTTTCAAAATGGTTGACGAAGTCATCCGCAGAGAGGGAGGAGGGGGGAGGAGGGGGAGGAGGATTCAGGAGGGAGGAGAAGGTGGCAAAGAGCTTCCTAGGGTTAGAGGCAGATGCTTGGAATTTAGAGTGGTAGAAAGTGGCTTTAGCAGCAGAGACAGAAGAGGAGAATGTAGAGAGGAGGGAGTGAAAGGATGCCAGGTCCGCAGGGAGGCGAGTTTTCCTCCATTTCCGCTCGGCTGCCCGGAGCCCTGTTCTGTGAGCTCGCAGTGAGTCGTCGAGCCACGGAGCAGGAGGGGAGGACCGAGCCGGCCTGGAGGATAGGGGACATAGAGAGTCAAAGGATGCAGAAAGGGAGGAGAGGAGGGTTGAGGAGGCAGAATCAGGAGATAGGTTGGAGAAGGTTTGAGCAGAGGGAAGAGATGATAGGATGGAAGAGGAGAGAGTAGCGGGGGAGAGAGAGCGAAGGTTGGGACGGCGCGATACCATCCGCGTAGGGGCAGTGTGGGAAGTGTTGGATGAGAGCGAGAGGGAAAAGGATACAAGGTAGTGGTCGGAGACTTGGAGGGGAGTTGGAATGAGATTAGTGGAAGAACAGCATCTAGTAAAGATGAGGTCAAGCGTATTGCCTGCCTTGTGAGTAGGGGGGGAAGGTGAGAGGGTGAGGTCAAAAGAGGAGAGGAGTGGAAAGAAGGAGGCAGAGAGGAATGAGTCAAAGGTAGACGTGGGGAGGTTAAAGTCACCCAGAACTGTGAGAGGTGAGCCATCCTCAGGAAAGGAACTAATCAGGGCGTCAAGCTCATTGATGAACTCTCCAAGGGAACCTGGAGGGCGATAAATGATAAGGATGTTAAGCTTGAAAGGGCTGGTAACTGTGACAGCATGGAATTCAAAGGAGGCGATAGACAGATGGGTCAGGGGAGAAAGAGAGAATGTCCACTTGGGAGAGATGAGGATCCCAGTGCCACCACCCCGCTGACCAGAAGCTCTCGGGGTGTGCGAGAACACGTGGGCAGACGAGGAGAGAGCAGTAGGAGTAGCAGTGTTATCAGTGGTAATCCATGTTTCCGTCAGTGCCAAGAAGTCGAGGGACTGGAGGGACGCATAGGCTGAGATGAACTCTGCCTTGTTGGCCGCAGATCGGCAGTTCCAGAGGCTGCCGGAGACCTGGAACTCCACGTGGGTCGTGCGCGCTGGGACCACCAGGTTAGGGTAGCGGCGGCCACGCGGTGTGGAGCGTTTGTATGGTCTGTGCAGAGAGGAGAGAAGAGGGATAGACAGACACATAGTTGACAGGCTACAGAAGAGGCTACGCTAATGCAAAGGAGATTGGAATGACAAGTGGACTACACGTCTCGAATGTTCAGAAAGTTAAGCTTACGTTGCAAAAATAAAATAAAATCTTATTGACTAAAATGATATAGTACTGCTGGCGGTGAAGTAGGCTGGCTAGCAGTGGCTGCGTTGTTGACTTTGTTTGAAAGTGTAGCTGGCTAGGTAACCCCTAACTGGCTAGGTAACCTCAACAATTTCTCAAAACTACACAATTATCTTGGATACAAGGACAGCAAAGACAACTATGTAGCTAGCTAACACTACGCTAATCAAGTCGTTCCGTTGTAATGTAAGTTGTAATGTGAGTTTCTACAGTGCTGCTATTCGGTAGAAGTTGGCTAGCTAGCAGTGTTAGCTAGCAGTGTTGACTAGGTAGGAGAACGGCAGCGCGGCGGACGAAAATAGCTGGCAAGCTAACCGAATAATTACTCTAAACTACTCTAAGCTACACAATTATCTTAAATACAAAGATAGCAAAGACAACTATGTAGCTAGCTAACACTACACTAATCAAGTCGTTCCGTTGTAATGTAATCGTTTCTGCAGTGCTGCTATTCGGTGGCTAGCTGGCTAGCTAGCAGTGTTGACTACGTTACGTTACGTTAGGACGAAAATAGCTGGCTAGCGAACCTCAATAACTACACAATTATCTTTGATACAAAGACGGCTATGTAGCTAGCTAAGATCAAACAAATCAAACCGTTGTACTGTAATGAAAATGAAAATGAAATGGAATGGTAATACTACCTGTGGAGCGAAGCGGAATGCGACTATCCAGTGATAAAAAAAAAACTATATGTTGAGAGCCATAAAGGCACTAGGCATCTACCATCCCCACTACCACTATCAGATTAGAGCCATAAAGGAGACTAGGTATCTAACACCCCACTACCACTATCAGATTAGAGCCATAATGGAGACTAGGTATCTACCACACCACTACCACTACCAGATTAGAGCCATAATGGAGACTAGGTATCTACCACCCCACTACCACTATCAGATTAGAGCCATAATGGAGACTAGGTATCTACCACCCCACTACCACTATCAGATTAGAGCCATACTGGAGACTAGGTATCTACCACCCCACTACCTCTATCAGATTAGAGCCATAATGGAGAGTAAGTATCTTCCACCCCACTACCACTATCAGATTAGAGCCATAATGGAGACTAGGTATCTACCACCCCACTACCACTATCAGATTAGAGCCATAATGGAGACTAGGTATCTACCACCCCACTACCACTATCAGATTAGAGCCATAATGGCACTAGGCATCTACCACCCCACTACCACTATCAGATTAGAGCCATAAAGGAGACTAGGTATCTAACACCCCACTACCACTATCAGATTAGAGCCATAATGGAGACTAGGTATCTACCACACCACTACCACTACCAGATTAGAGCCATAATGGAGACTAGGTATCTACCACCCCACTACCACTATCAGATTAGAGCCATAATGGAGACTAGGTATCTACCACCCCTCTACCACTACCAGATTAGAGTCATAATGGAGACTAGGTATATACCACCCCACTACCACTATCAGATTAGAGCCATAAGGGCACTTGGCATCTACCACCCCACTACCACTATCAGATTAGATCCATAAGGGCACTAGGCATCTACCACCCCACTACCAATATCAGATTAGAGCCATAATGGAGACTAGGTATCTACCACCCCACTACCACTATCAGATTAGAGCCATAATGGAGACTACGTATCTACCACCCCACTACCACTACCAGATTAGAGCCATAATGGAGACTAGGTATCTACCACCCCACTACCACTATCAGATTAGTGCCATAAGGGCACTAGGCATCTACCACCCCACTACCACTATCAGATTAGAGCCATAATGGAGACTAGGTATCTACCACCCCACTACCACTATCAGATTAGAGCCATAGGGGCACTAGGCATCTACAACCCCACTACCATTATCAGATTAGAGCCATAAAGGCACTAGGCATCTACCACCCCACTACCACTATCAGATTAGAGCCATAAAGGAGACTAGGTATCTAACACCCCACTACCACTATCAGATTAGAGTCATAAAGGAGACTAGGTATCTACCACCCCACTACCACTACCAGAGTAGAGCCATAATGGAGACTAGGTATCTACCACCCCACTACCACTATCAGATTAGAGCCATAATGGAGACTAGGTATCTACCACCCCACTACCACTATCAGATTAGAGCCATAAGGGAGACTAGGTATCTACCACCCCACTACCACTATCAGATTAGAGCCATAATGGAGACTAGGTATCTACCACCCCACTACCACTATCAGATTAGAGCCATAATGGAGAGTAAGTATCTTCCACCCCACTACCACTATCAGATTAGAGCCATAATGGAGACTAGGTATCTACCACCCCACTACCACTATCAGATTAGAGCCATAATGGAGACTAGGTATCTACCACCCCACTACCACTATCAGATTAGAGCCATAAGGGCACTAGGCATCTATCACCACACTACCGCTATCATATTAGAGCCATAAGGGCACTAGACATCTACCACCCCACTACCACTATCATATTAGAGCCATAAAGGCACTAGGCATCTACCACCCCACTACCACTATCAGATTAGAGCCATAATGGAGACTAGGTATCTACCACCCCACTACCACTACCAAATTAGAGCTATAATGGAGACTAGGTATCTACCACCCCACTACCACTATCAGATTAGAGCCATAATGGAGACTAGGTATCTACCACCCCACTAGCACTATCAGATTAGAGCCATAAAGGCACTAGGCATCTACCACCCCACTACCACTATCAGATTAGAGCCATAAAGGCACTAGGCATCTACCACCCCACTACCACTATCAGATTAGAGCCATAATGGAGACTAGGTATCTACCACCCCACTACCACTATCAGATTAGAGCCATAAGGGCACTAGGCATCTACCACCCCACTACCACTATCAGATTAGAGCCATAAAGGCACTAGGCATCTACCACCCCACTACCACTATCAGATTAGAGCCATAATGGCACTAGGCATCTACCACCCCACTATCACTATCAGATTAGAGCCATAATGGAGACTAGGTATCAACCACCCCACTACCACTATCAGATTAGAGCCATAATGGGCACTAGGCATCTATCACCCAACTACCACTATCAGATTAGAGCCATAATGGAGAGTAGGTATCTTCCACCCCACTACAACTATCAGATTAGAGCCATAGTGGAGACTAGGTATCTACCACCCCACTACCACTATCAGATTAGAGCCATAATGGAGACTAGGTATCTACCACCCCTCTACCACTACCAGATTAGAGTCATAATGGAGACTAGGTATATACCACCCCACTACCACTATCAGATTAGCGCCATAAGGGCACTTGGCATCTACCACCCCACTACCACTATCAGATTAGATCCATAAGGGCACTTGGCATCTACCACCCCACTACCACTATCAGATTAGAGCCATAAAGGCACTAGGCATCTACCACCCCACTACCAATATCAGATTAGAGCCATAATGGAGACTAGGTATCTACCACCCCACTACCACTATCAGATTAGAGCCATAATGGAGACTACGTATCTACCACCCCACTACCACTACCAGATTAGAGCCATAATGGAAACTAGGTATCTACCACCCCACTACCACTATCAGATTAGAGCCATAATGGAGACTAGGTATCTACCACCCCACTACCACTATCAGATTAGAGCCATAAGGGCACTAAGCATCTACCACCCCACTACCACTATCAGATTAGAGCCATAAAGGCACTAGGCATCTACCACCCCACTACCACTATCAGATTAGTGCCATAATGGAGACTAGGTATCTACCACCCCACTACCACTATCAGATTAGAGCCATAATGGAGACTAGACATCTACCACTATCAGATTAGAGCCATAAGGGCACTAGACATCTACCACCCCACTACCACTATCAGATTAGAGCCATAATGGAGACTAGGTATCTACCACCCCACTACCACTATCAGATTAGAGCCATAATGGAGACTAGTCATTTACCACCCCACTACCACTATCAGATTAGAGCCATAATGGAGACTAGGTATCTCCCACCCCACTACCTCTATCAGATTAGAGCCAAAATGGAGACTAGGTATCTACCACCCCGCTACCTCTATCAGATTAGAACCATAATGGAGACTAGGTATCTACCACCCCACTACCACTATCAGATTAGAGCCATACGGGCTCTAGGCATCTACCACCCCACTACCACTATCAGATTAGAGCCATAATGGAGACTAGGTATCTACCACCCCACTACCACTATCAGATTAGAGCCATAAGGGCACTAGGCATCTACCACCCCACTACCACTATCAGATTAGAGCCATAAAGGCACTAGGCATCTACCACCCCACTACCACTATCAGATTAGTGCCATAATGGAGACTAGGTATCTACCACCCCACTACCACTATCAGATTAGAGCCATAATGGAGACTAGACATCTACCACTTACAGATTAGAGCCATAAGGGCACTAGACATCTACCACCCCACTACCACTATCAGATTAGAGCCATAATGGAGACTAGATATCTACCACCCCACTACCACTATCAGATTAGAGCCATAATGGAGACTAGTCATTTACCATCCCACTACCAATATCAGATTAGAGCCATAATGGAGACTAGGTATCTCCCACCCCACTACCTCTATCAGATTAGAGCCATAATGGAGACTAGGTATCTACCACCCCACTACCACTACCAAATTAGAGCTATAATGGAGACTAGGTATCTACCACCCAACTACCACTATCAGATTAGAGCCATAATGGAGACTAGGTATCTACCACCCCACTACCACTATCAGATTAGAGCCATAAAGGCACTAGGCATCTACCACCCCACTACCACTATCAGATTAGAGCCATAATGGAGACTAGGTATCTACCACCCCACTACCACTATCAGATTAGAGCCATAAGGGCACTAGGCATCTACCACCCCACTACCACTATCAGATTAGAGCCATAAAGGCACTAGGCCTCTACCACCCCACTACCACTATCAGATTAGAGCCATAATGGCACTAGGCATCTACCACCCCACTACCACTATCAGATTAGAGCCATAATGGAGACTAGGTATCTACCACCCCACTACCACTATCAGATTAGAGCCATAATGGGCACTAGGCATCTATCACCCCACTACCACTATCAGATTAGAGCCATAATGGAGAGTAGGTATCTTCCACCCCACTACAACTATCAGATTAGAGCCATAGTGGAGACTAGGTATCTACCACCCCACTACCACTATCAGATTAGAGCCATAATGGAGACTAGGTATCTACCACCCCTCTACCACTACCAGATTAGAGTCATAATGGAGACTAGGTATATACCACCCCACTACCACTATCAGATTAGAGCCATAAGGGCACTTGGCATCTACCACCCCACTACCACTATCAGATTAGATCCATAAGGGCACTAGGCATCTACCACCCCACTACCACTATCAGATTAGAGCCATAAAGGCACTAGGCATCTACCACCCCACTACCACTATCAGATTAGAGCCATAATGGAGACTAGGTATCTACCACCCCACTACCACTATCAGATTAGAGCCATAATGGAGACTACGTATCTACCACCCCACTACCACTACCAGATTAGAGCCATAATGGAAACTAGGTATCTACCACCCCACTACCACTATCAGATTAGAGCCATAATGGAGACTAGGTATCTACCACCCCACTACCACTATCAGATTAGAGCCATAAGGGCACTAAGCATCTACCACCCCACTACCACTATCAGATTAGAGCCATAAAGGCACTAGGCATCTACCACCCCACTACCACTATCAGATTAGTGCCATAATGGAGACTAGGTATCTACCACCCCACTACCACTATCAGATTAGAGCCATAATGGAGACTAGACATCTACCACTATCAGATTAGAGCCATAAGGGCACTAGACATCTACCACCCCACTACCACTATCAGATTAGAGCCATAATGGAGACTAGGTATCTACCACCCCACTACCACTATCAGATTAGAGCCATAATGGAGACTAGTCATTTACCACCCCACTACCACTATCAGATTAGAGCCATAATGGAGACTAGGTATCTCCCACCCCACTACCTCTATCAGATTAGAGCCAAAATGGAGACTAGGTATCTACCACCCCGCTACCTCTATCAGATTAGAACCATAATGGAGACTAGGTATCTACCACCCCACTACCACTATCAGATTAGAGCCATACGGGCTCTAGGCATCTACCACCCCACTACCACTATCAGATTAGAGCCATAATGGAGACTAGGTATCTACCACCCCACTACCACTATCAGATTAGAGCCATAAGGGCACTAGGCATCTACCACCCCACTACCACTATCAGATTAGAGCCATAAAGGCACTAGGCATCTACCACCCCACTACCACTATCAGATTAGTGCCATAATGGAGACTAGGTATCTACCACCCCACTACCACTATCAGATTAGAGCCATAATGGAGACTAGACATCTACCACTTACAGATTAGAGCCATAAGGGCACTAGACATCTACCACCCCACTACCACTATCAGATTAGAGCCATAATGGAGACTAGATATCTACCACCCCACTACCACTATCAGATTAGAGCCATAATGGAGACTAGTCATTTACCATCCCACTACCAATATCAGATTAGAGCCATAATGGAGACTAGGTATCTCCCACCCCACTACCTCTATCAGATTAGAGCCATAATGGAGACTAGGTATCTACCACCCCACTACCACTACCAAATTAGAGCTATAATGGAGACTAGGTATCTACCACCCAACTACCACTATCAGATTAGAGCCATAATGGAGACTAGGTATCTACCACCCCACTACCACTATCACATTAGAACCATAAAGGCACTAGGCATCTACCACCCCACTACCACTATCAGATTAGAGCCATAATGGAGACTAGGTATCTACCACCCCACTACCACTATCAGATTAGAGCCATAAGGGCACTAGGCATCTACCACCCCACTACCACTATCAGATTAGAGCCATAAAGGCACTAGGCATCTACCACCCCACTACCACTATCAGATTAGAGCCATAATGGCACTAGGCATCTACCACCCCACTATCACTATCAGATTAGAGCCATAATGGAGACTAGGTATCAACCACCCCACTACCACTATCAGATTAGAGCCATAATGGGCACTAGGCATCTATCACCCAACTACCACTATCAGATTAGAGCCATAATGGAGAGTAGGTATCTTCCACCCCACTACAACTATCAGATTAGAGCCATAGTGGAGACTAGGTATCTACCACCCCTCTACCACTACCAGATTAGAGTCATAATGGAGACTAGGTATATACCACCCCACTACCACTATCAGATTAGAGCCATAAGGGCACTTGGCATCTACCACCCCACTACCACTATCAGATTAGATCCATAAGGGCACTTGGCATCTACCACCCCACTACCACTATCAGATTAGAGCCATAAAGGCACTAGGCATCTACCACCCCACTACCAATATCAGATTAGAGCCATAATGGAGACTAGGTATCTACCACCCCACTACCACTATCAGATTAGAGCCATAATGGAGACTACGTATCTACCACCCCACTACCACTACCAGATTAGAGCCATAATGGAAACTAGGTATCTACCACCCCACTACCACTATCAGATTAGAGCCATAATGGCACTAGGCATCTACCACCCCACTATCACTATCAGATTAGAGCCATAATGGAGACTAGGTATCAACCACCCCACTACCACTATCAGATTAGAGCCATAATGGGCACTAGGCATCTATCACCCAACTACCACTATCAGATTAGAGCCATAATGGAGAGTAGGTATCTTCCACCCCACTACCACTATCAGATTAGAGCCATAGTGGAGACTAGGTATCTACCACCCCACTACCACTATCAGATTAGAGCCATAATTGAGACTAGGTATCTACCACCCCTCTACCACTACCAGATTAGAGTCATAATGGAGACTAGGTATATACTACCCCACTACCACTATCAGATTAGAGCCATAAGGGCACTTGGCATCTACCACCCCACTACCACTATCAGATTAGATCCATAAGGGCACTTGGCATCTACCACCCCACTACCACTATCAGATTAGAGCCATAAAGGCACTAGGCATCTACCACCCCACTACCAATATCAGATTAGAGCCATAATGGAGACTAGGTATCTACCACCCCACTACCACTATCAGATTAGAGCCATAATGGAGACTACGTATCTACCACCACACTACCACTACCAGATTAGAGCCATAATGGAAACTAGGTATCTACCACCCCACTACCACTATCAGATTAGAGCCATAATGGAGACTAGGTATCTACCACCCCACTACCACTAACAAATTAGAGCCATAATGGAGATTAGGTATCTACCACCCCACTACCACTATCAGATTAGAGCCATAATGGAGACTAGGTATCTACCACCCCACTACCACTATCAGATTAGAGCCATAATGGCGCTAGGCATCTACCACCCCACTATCACTATCAGATTAGAGCCATAATGGAGACTAGGTATCTACCACCCCACTACCACTATCAGATTAGAGCCATAAGGGCACTTGGCATCTACCACCCCACTACCACTATCAGATTAGAGCCATAAAGGCACTAGGCATCTACCACCCCACTACCACTATCAGATTAGAGCCATAATGGAGACTAGGTATCTACCACCCCACTACCACTATCAGATTAGAGCCATAAGGGCACTAGGCATCTACCACCCCACTACCACTATCAGATTAGAGCCATAAAGGCACTAGGCATCTACCACCCCACTACCACTATCAGATTAGTGCCATAATGGAGACTAGGTATCTACCACCCCACTACCACTATCAGATTAGAGCCATAATGGAGACTAGATATCTACCAGCCCACTACCACTATCAGATTAGAGCCATAATGGAGACTAGTCATTTACCACCCCACTACCAATATCAGATTAGAGCCATAATGTAGACTAGGTATCTCCCACCCCACTACCTCTATCAGATTAGAGCCATAATGGAGACTAGGTATCTACCACCCCACTACCACTACCAAATTAGAGCTATAATGGAGACTAGGTATCTACCACCCCACTACCACTATCAGATTAGAGCCATAATGGAGACTAGGTATCTACCACCCCACTACCACTATCAGATTAGAGCCATAAAGGCACTAGGCATCTACCACCCCACTACCACTATCACATTATAGCCATAAAGGCACTAGGCATCTACCACCCCACTACCACTATCAGATTAGAGCCATAATGGAGACTAGGTATCTACCACCCCACTACCACTATCAGATTAGAGCCATAAGGGCACTAGGCATCTACCACCCCACTACCACTATCAGATTAGAGCCATAAAGGCACTAGGCATCTACCACCCCACTACCACTATCAGATTAGAGCCATAATGGCACTAGGCATCTACCACCCCACTATCACTATCAGATTAGAGCCATAATGGAGACTAGGTATCAACCACCCCACTACCACTATCAGATTAGAGCCATAATGGGCACTAGGCATCTATCACCCAACTACCACTATCAGATTAGAGCCATAATGGAGAGTAGGTATCTTCCACCCCACTACAACTATCAGATTAGAGCCATAGTGGAGACTAGGTATCTACCACCCCACTACCACTATCAGATTATAGCCATAATGGAGACTAGGTATCTACCACCCCTCTACCACTACCAGATTAGAGTCATAATGGAGACTAGGTATATACCACCCCACTACCACTATCAGATTAGAGCCATAAGGGCACTTTGGCATCTACCACCCCACTACCACTATCAGATTAGATCCATAAGGGCACTTGGCATCTACCACCCCACTACCACTATCAGATTAGAGCCATAAAGGCACTAGGCATCTACCACCCCACTACCAATATCAGATTAGAGCCATAATGGAGACTAGGTATCTACCACCCCACTACCACTATCAGATTAGAGCCATAATGGAGACTACGTATCTACCACCCCACTACCACTACCAGATTAGAGCCATAATGGAAACTAGGTATCTACCACCCCACTACCACTATCAGATTAGAGCCATAATGGCACTAGGCATCTACCACCCCACTATCACTATCAGATTAGAGCCATAATGGAGACTAGGTATCAACCACCCCACTACCACTATCAGATTAGAGCCATAATGGGCACTAGGCATCTATCACCCAACTACCACTATCAGATTAGAGCCATAATGGAGAGTAGGTATCTTCCACCCCACTACAACTATCAGATTAGAGCCATAGTGGAGACTAGGTATCTACCACCCCACTACCACTATCAGATTAGAGCCATAATTGAGACTAGGTGTCTACCACCCCTCTACCACTACCAGATTAGAGTCATAATGGAGACTAGGTATATACTACCCCACTACCACTATCAGATTAGAGCCATAAGGGCACTTGGCATCTACCACCCCACTACCACTATCAGATTAGATCCATAAGGGCACTTGGCATCTACCACCCCACTACCACTATCAGATTAGAGCCATAAAGGCACTAGGCATCTACCACCCCACTACCTCTATCAGATTAGAGCCATAATGGAGACTAGGTATCTACCACCCCACTACCACTACCAAATTAGAGCTATAATGGAGACTAGGTATCTACCACCCCACTACCACTATCAGATTAGAGCCATAATGGAGACTAGGTATCTACCACCCCACTACCACTATCAGATTAGAGCCATAAAGGCACTAGGCATCTACCACCCCACTACCACTATCACATTAGAGCCATAAAGGCACTAGGCATCTACCACCCCACTACCACTATCAGATTAGAGCCATAATGGAGACTAGGTATCTACCACCCCACTACCACTATCAGATTAGAGCCATAAGGGCACTAGGCATCTACCACCCCACTACCACTATCAGATTAGAGCCATAAAGGCACTAGGCATCTACCACCCCACTACCACTATCAGATTAGAGCCATAATGGCACTAGGCATCTACCACCCCACTATCACTATCAGATTAGAGCCATAATGGAGACTAGGTATCAACCACCCCACTACCACTATCAGATTAGAGCCATAATGGGCACTAGGCATCTATCACCCAACTACCACTATCAGATTAGAGCCATAATGGAAACTAGGTATCTACCACCCCACTACCACTATCAGATTAGAGCCATAATGGAGACTAGGTACCTACCACCCCACTACCACTACCAAATTAGAGCCATAATGGAGATTAGGTATCTACCACCCCACTACCACTATCAGATTAGAGCCATAATGGAGACTAGGTATCTACCACCCCACTACCACTATCAGATTAGAGCCATAATGGCGCTAGGCATCTACCACCCCACTATCACTATCAGATTAGAGCCATAATGGAGACTAGGTATCTACCACCCCACTACCACTATCAGATTAGAGCCATAAGGGCACTAGGCATCTACCACACCACTACCACTATCAGATTAGAGCCATAAGGGCACTTGGCATCTACCACCCCACTACCACTATCAGATTAGAGCCATAAAGGCACTAGGCATCTACCACGCCACTACCACTATCAGATTAGAGCCATAATGGAGACTAGGTATCAACCACCCCACTACCACTATCAGATTAGAGCCATAATGGGCACTAGGCATCTATCACCCAACTACCACTATCAGATTAGAGCCATAATGGAGAGTAGGTATCTTCCACCCCACTACAACTATCAGATTAGAGCCATAGTGGAGACTAGGTATCTACCACCCCACTACCACTATCAGATTAGAGCCATAATTGAGACTAGGTGTCTACCACCCCTCTACCACTACCAGATTAGAGTCATAATGGAGACTAGGTATATACTACCCCACTACCACTATCAGATTAGAGCCATAAGGGCACTTGGCATCTACCACCCCACTACCACTATCAGATTAGATCCATAAGGGCACTTGGCATCTACCACCCCACTACCACTATCAGATTAGAGCCATAAAGGCACTAGGCATCTACCACCCCACTACCTCTATCAGATTAGAGCCATAATGGAGACTAGGTATCTACCACCCCACTACCACTACCAAATTAGAGCTATAATGGAGACTAGGTATCTACCACCCCACTACCACTATCAGATTAGAGCCATAATGGAGACTAGGTATCTACCACCCCACTACCACTATCAGATTAGAGCCATAAAGGCACTAGGCATCTACCACCCCACTACCACTATCACATTAGAGCCATAAAGGCACTAGGCATCTACCACCCCACTACCACTATCAGATTAGAGCCATAATGGAGACTAGGTATCTACCACCCCACTACCACTATCAGATTAGAGCCATAAGGGCACTAGGCATCTACCACCCCACTACCACTATCAGATTAGAGCCATAAAGGCACTAGGCATCTACCACCCCACTACCACTATCAGATTAGAGCCATAATGGCACTAGGCATCTACCACCCCACTATCACTATCAGATTAGAGCCATAATGGAGACTAGGTATCAACCACCCCACTACCACTATCAGATTAGAGCCATAATGGGCACTAGGCATCTATCACCCAACTACCACTATCAGATTAGAGCCATAATGGAAACTAGGTATCTACCACCCCACTACCACTATCAGATTAGAGCCATAATGGAGACTAGGTACCTACCACCCCACTACCACTACCAAATTAGATCCATAATGGAGATTAGGTATCTACCACCCCACTACCACTATCAGATTAGAGCCATAATGGAGACTAGGTATCTACCACCCCACTACCACTATCAGATTAGAGCCATAATGGCGCTAGGCATCTACCACCCCACTATCACTATCAGATTAGAGCCATAATGGAGACTAGGTATCTACCACCCCACTACCACTATCAGATTAGAGCCATAAGGGCACTAGGCATCTACCACACCACTACCACTATCAGATTAGAGCCATAAGGGCACTTGGCATCTACCACCCCACTACCACTATCAGATTAGAGCCATAAAGGCACTAGGCATCTACCACGCCACTACCACTATCAGATTAGAGCCATAATGGAGACTAGGTATCTACCACCCCACTACCACTATCAGATTAGAGCCATAAGGGCACTAGGCATCTACCACCCCACTACCACTATCAGATTAGAGCCATAATGGAGACTAGGTATCTACCACCCCACTACCACTATCAGATTAGAGCCATAAGGGCACTAGGCATCTACCACCCCACTACCACTATCAGATTAGAGCCATAATGGAGACTAGGTATCTACCATCCCACTACCACTATCAGATTAGAGCCATAATGGAGACTAGGTATCTTCCACCCCACTACCACTATCAGATTAGAGCCATAATGGAGACTAGGTATCTAACACCCCTCTACCTCTATCAGATTAGAGCCATAATGGAGACTAGACATCTACCACCCCACTACCACTATCAGATTAGAGCCATAATGGAGACTAGGTATCTACCACCCCACTACCACTATCAGATTAGAGCCATAAGGGCACTAGACATCTACCACCCCACTACCACTATCAGATTAGACCCATAATGGAGACTAGGTATCTACCACCCCACTACCACTACCAGATTAGAGCCATAATGGAGACTAGGTATCTACCACACCACTACCACTACCAGATTAGAGCCATAATTGAGACTAGGTATCTACCACCCCACTACCACTATCAGATTAGATCCATAATGGAGACTAGGTATCTTCCACCCCACTACCACTACCAGATTAGAGCCAAAATGGAGACTAGGTATCTACCACCCCACTACCACTACCAAATTAGAGCCATAATGGAGACTAGGTATCTACCACCCCACTACCACTATCAGATTAGAGCCATAATGGAGACTAGGTATCTACCACCCCACTACCACTATCAGATTAGAGCCATAAAGGCACTAGGCATCTACCACCCCACTACCACTATCAGATTAGAGCAAAAATGGAGACTAGGTATCTACCACCCCACTACCACTATCAGATTAGAGCCATAAGGGGACTAGGCATCTACCACCCCACTATCACTATCAGATTAGAGCCATAATGGAGACTAGGTATCTTCCACCCCACTACCACTACCAGATTAGAGCCAAAATGGAGACTAGGTATCTACCACCCCACTACCACTACCAAATTAGAGCCATAATGGAGACTAGGTATCTACCACCCCACTACCACTATCAGATTAGAGCCATAATGGAGACTAGGTATCTACCACCCCACTACCACTATCAGATTAGAGCCATAATGGAGACTAGGTATCTACCACCCCACTACCACTATCAGATTAGAGCCATAAAGGCACTAGGCATCTACCATCCCACTACCACTATCAGATTAGAGCCATAATGGAGACTAGGTATCTACCACCCCACTACCACTATCAGATTAGAGCCATAAGGGGACTAGGCATCTACCATCCCACTACCACTATCAGATTAGAGCCATAATGGAGACTAGGTATCTACCACCCCACTACCACTATCAGATTAGAGCCATAAGGGCACTAGGCATCTACCACCCCACTACCACTATCAGATTAGAGCCATAATGGAGACTAGGTATCTACCATCCCACTACCACTATCAGATTAGAGCAATAATGGAGACTAGGTATCTACCACCCCACTACCACTATCAGATTAGAGCCATAATGGAGACTAGGTATCTAACACCCTTCTACCTCTATCAGATTAGAGCCATAATGGAGACTAGACATCTACCACCCCACTACCACTATCAGATTAGAGCCATAATGGAGACTAGGTATCTACCACCCCTCTACCCACTATCAGATTAGAGCCATAAGGGCACTAGACATCTACCACCCCACTACCACTATCAGATTAGACCCATAATGGAGACTAGGTATCTACCACCCCACTACCACTACCAGATTAGAGCCATAATGGAGACTAGGTATCTACCACACCACTACCACTACCAGATTAGAGCCATAATGGAGACTAGGTATCTACCACCCCACTACCACTATCAGATTAGATCCATAATGGAGACTAGGTATCTTCCACCCCACTACCACTACCAGATTAGAGCCAAAATGGAGACTAGGTATCTACCACCCCACTACCACTACCAAATTAGAGCCATAATGGAGACTAGGTATCTACCACCCCACTACCACTATCAGATTAGAGCCATAATGGAGACTAGGTATCTACCACCCCACTACCACTATCAGATTAGAGCCATAAAGGCACTAGGCATCTACCACCCCACTACCACTATCAGATTAGAGCAAAAATGGAGACTAGGTATCTACCACCCCACTACCACTATCAGATTAGAGCCATAAGGGGACTAGGCATCTACCACCCCACTATCACTATCAGATTAGAGCCATAATGGAGACTAGGTATCTACACCCCACTACCACTATCAGATTAGAGCCAAAAGGGCACTAGGCATCTATCACCCCACTATCACTATCAGATTAGAGCCATAAGGGCACTAAGCATCTACCACCCCACTACCACTATCAGATTAGAGCCATAATGGAGACTAGGTATCTACCACCCCACTACCACTATCAGATTAGAGCCATAAGGGCACTAGGCATCTACCACCCCACTACCACTATCAGATTAGAGCCATAAAGGCACTAGGCATCTACCACCCCACTACCAATATCAGATTAGAGCCATAATGGAGACTAGGTATCTACCACCCCACTACCACTATCAGATTAGAGCCATAATGGAGACTACGTATCTACCACCCCACTACCACTACCAGATTAGAGCCATAAGGGGACTAGGCATCTACCACCCCACTATCACTATCAGATTAGAGCCATAATGGAGACTAGGTATCTACACCCCACTACCACTATCAGATTAGAGCCATAAGGGCACTAGGCATCTATCACCCCACTACCACTATCAGATTAGAGCCATAAGGGCACTAAGCATCTACCACCCCACTACCACTATCAGATTAGAGCCATAAAGACACTAGGCATCTACCACCCCACTACCACTATCAGATTAGAGCCATAAAGGCACTAGGCATCTACCACCCCACTACCAATATCAGATTAGAGCCATAATGGAGACTAGGTATCTACCACCCCACTACCACTATCAGATTAGAGCCATAATGGAGACTACATATCTACCACCCCACTACCACTACCAGATTAGAGCAATAATGGAAACTAGGTATCTACCACCCCACTACCACTATCAGATTAGAGCCATAATGGAGACTAGGTATCTACCACCCCACTACCACTATCAGATTAGAGCCATAATGGAGACTAGGTATCTACCACCCCACTACCACTATCAGATTAGAGCCATAATGGAGACTAGGTATCTACCACCCCACTACCTCTATCAGATTAGAGCCATAATGGAGAGTAGGTATCTTCCACCCCAATACCACTATCAGATTAGAGCCATAATGGAGACTAGGTATCTACCACCCCATAAGGGCACTAGGCATCTACCACCCCACTACCACTATCAGATTAGAGCCATAATGGAGACTAGGTATCTACCACCCCACTACCACTATCAGATTAGAGCCATAATGGAGACTAGGTATCTACCACCCCACTACCACTATCAGATTAGAGCCATAATGGAGACTAGGTATCTACCACCCCACTACCACTATCATATTAGAGCCATAAGGGCACTAGGCATCTACCACCCCACTACCACTATCAGATTGGAGCCATAAAGGCACTAGGCATCTACCACCCCACTACCACTATTAGATTAGAGCCATAATGGAGACTAGGTATCTATCACCCCACTACCACTATCATATTAGAGCCATAATGGAGACTAGACATCTACCACTATCAGATTAAAGCCATAAGGGCACTAGACATCTACCACCCCACTACCACTATCAGATTAGAGCCATAATGGAGACTAGGTATCTACCACCCCACTACCACTATCAGATTAGAGCCATAATGGAGACTAGGTATCTATCACCCCACTACCACTATCATATTAGAGCCATAATGGAGACTAGGTATCTACCACCCCACTACCACTATCAGATTAGAGCCATAATGGAGACTAGGTATCTACCACCCCACTACCACTATCAGATTAGAGCCATAAAGGCACTAGGCATCTACCACCCCACTACCACTATCAGATTAGAGCAAAAATGGAGACTAGGTATCTACCACCCCACTACCACTATCAGATTAGAGCCATAAGGGGACTAGGCATCTACCACCCCACTATCACTATCAGATTAGAGCCATAATGGAGACTAGGTATCTACACCCCACTACCACTATCAGATTAGAGCCAAAAGGGCACTAGGCATCTATCACCCCACTACCACTATCAGATTAGAGCCATAAGGGCACTAAGCATCTACCACCCCACTACCACTATCAGATTAGAGCCATAAAGACACTAGGCATCTCCACCCCACTACCACTATCAGATTAGAGCCATAATGGAGACTAGGTATCTACCACCCCACTACCACTATCAGATTAGAGCCATAAGGGCACTAGGCATCTACCACCCCACTACCACTATCAGATTAGAGCCATAAAGGCACTAGGCATCTACCACCCCACTACCAATATCAGATTAGAGCCATAATGGAGACTAGGTATCTACCACCCCACTACCACTATCAGATTAGAGCCATAATGGAGACTACGTATCTACCACCCCACTACCACTACCAGATTAGAGCCATAAGGGGACTAGGCATCTACCACCCCACTATCACTATCAGATTAGAGCCATAATGGAGACTAGGTATCTACACCCCACTACCACTATCAGATTAGAGCCATACGGGCACTAGGCATCTATCACCCCACTACCACTATCAGATTAGAGCCATAAGGGCACTAAGCATCTACCACCCCACTACCAATATCAGATTAGACCCATAATGGAGACTAGGTATCTACCACCCCACTACCACTATCAGATTAGAGCCATAATGGAGACTACATATCTACCACCCCACTACCACTACCAGATTAGAGCAATAATGGAAACTAGGTATCTACCACCCCACTACCACTATCAGATTAGAGCCATAATGGAGACTAGGTATCTACCACCCCACTACCACTATCAGATTAGAGCCATAATGGAGACTAGGTATCTACCACCCCACTACCACTATCAGATTAGAGCCATAATGGAGACTAGGTATCTACCACCCCACTACCTCTATCAGATTAGAGCCATAATGGAGAGTAGGTATCTTCCACCCCAATACCACTATCAGATTAGAGCCATAATGGAGACTAGGTATCTACCACCCCATAAGGGCACTAGGCATCTACCACCCCACTACCACTATCAGATTAGAGCCATAATGGAGACTAGGTATCTACCACCCCACTACCACTATCAGATTAGAGCCATAATGGAGACTAGGTATCTACCACCCCACTACCACTATCAGATTAGAGCCATAATGGAGACTAGGTATCTACCACCCCACTACCACTATCATATTAGAGCCATAAGGGCACTAGGCATCTACCACCCCACTACCACTATCAGATTGGAGCCATAAAGGCACTAGGCATCTACCACCCCACTACCACTATTAGATTAGAGCCATAATGGAGACTAGGTATCTATCACCCCACTACCACTATCATATTAGAGCCATAATGGAGACTAGACATCTACCACTATCAGATTAAAGCCATAAGGGCACTAGACATCTACCACCCCACTACCACTATCAGATTAGAGCCATAATGGAGACTAGGTATCTACCACCCCACTACCACTATCAGATTAGAGCCATAATGGAGACTAGGTATCTATCACCCCACTACCACTATCATATTAGAGCCATAATGGAGACTAGGTATCTACCACCCCTCTACCACTACCAGATTAGAGCCATAATGGAGACTAGGTATCTACCACCCCACTATCACTATCAGATTAGAGCCATAATGCAGACTAGGTATCTACCACCCCACTACCACTATCAGATTAGAGCCATAAGGGCACTAGGCATCTTTCACCCCACTACCACTATCAGATTAGAGCCATAAAGGCACTAGGCATCTACCACCCCACTACCACTATCAGAAGAGCCATAATGGAGACTAGGTATCTACCACCCCACTATCACTATCAGATTAGAGCCATAAGGGCACTAGGTATCTATCACCCCACTACCACTATCAGATTAGAGCCATAAATGCACTAGGCATCTACCAACCCACTACCACTATCAAATTAGAGCCATAATGGAGACTAGGTATCTACCACCCCACTACCACTATCAGATTAGAGCCATAAGGGCACTAGGCATCTACCACCCCACTATCACTATCAGATTAGAGCCATAATGCAGACTAGGTATCTACCACCCCACTACCACTATCAGATTAGAGCCATAAGGGCACTAGGCATCTTTCACCCCACTACCACTATCAGATTAGAGCCATAAAGGCACTAGGCATCTACCACCCCACTACCACTATCAGAAGAGCCATAATGGAGACTAGGTATCTACCACCCCACTATCACTATCAGATTAGAGCCATAAGGGCACTAGGTATCTACCACCCCACTACCACTATCAGATTAGAGCCATAATGGAGACTAGGTATCTACCACCCCACTACCACTATCATATTAGAGCCATAAGGGCACTAGGCATCTACCACCCCACTACCACTATCAGATTGGAGCCATAAAGGCACTAGGCATCTACCACCCCACTACCACTATTAGATTAGAGCCATAATGGAGACTAGGTATCTATCACCCCACTACCACTATCATATTAGAGCCATAATGGAGACTAGACATCTACCACTATCAGATTAAAGCCATAAGGGCACTAGACATCTACCACCCCACTACCACTATCAGATTAGAGCCATAATGGAGACTAGGTATCTACCACCCCACTACCACTATCAGATTAGAGCCATAATGGAGACTAGGTATCTATCACCCCACTACCACTATCATATTAGAGCCATAATGGAGACTAGGTATCTACCACCCCTCTACCACTATCAGATTAGAGCCATAAGGGCACTAGGCATCTACCACCCCACTATCACTATCAGAAGAGCCATAATGGAGACTAGGTATCTACCACCCCACTATCACTATCAGATTAGAGCCATAAGGGCACTAGGCATCTATCACCCCACTACCACTATCAGATTAGAGCCATAAATGCACTAGGCATCTACCAACCCACTACCACTATCAAATTAGAGCCATAATGGAGACTAGGTATCTACCACCCCACTACCACTATCAGATTAGAGCCATAAGGGCACTAGGCATCTACCACCCCACTATCACTATCAGATTAGAGCCATAATGCAGACTAGGTATCTACCACCCCACTACCACTATCAGATTAGAGCCATAAGGGCACTAGGCATCTTTCACCCCACTACCACTATCAGATTAGAGCCATAAAGGCACTAGGCATCTACCACCCCACTACCACTATCAGAAGAGCCATAATGGAGACTAGGTATCTACCACCCCACTATCACTATCAGATTAGAGCCATAAGGGCACTAGGTATCTACCACCCCACTACCACTATCAGATTAGAGCCATAAGGGAACTAGGCATCTATCACCCCACTACCACTATCAGATTAGAGCCATAAATGCACTAGGCATCTACCAACCCACTACCACTATCAAATTAGAGCCATAATGGAGACTAGGTATCTACCACCCCACTACCACTATCAGATTAGAGCCATAAGGGCACTAGGCATCTACCACCCCACTATCACTATCAGATTAGAGCCATAATGCAGACTAGGTATCTACCACCCCACTACCACTATCAGATTAGAGCCATAAGGGCACTAGGCATCTTTCACCCCACTACCACTATCAGATTAGAGCCATAAAGGCACTAGGCATCTACCACCCCACTACCACTATCAGAAGAGCCATAATGGAGACTAGGTATCTACCACCCCACTATCACTATCAGATTAGAGCCATAAGGGCACTAGGCATCTATCACCCCACTACCACTATCAGATTAGAGCCATAAATGCACTAGGCATCTACCAACCCACTACCACTATCAAATTAGAGCCATAATGGAGACTAGGTATCTACCACCCCACTACCACTATCAGATTAGAGCCATAAGGGCACTAGGCATCTACCACCCCACTATCACTATCAGATTAGAGCCATAATGCAGACTAGGTATCTACCACCCCACTACCACTATCAGATTAGAGCCATAAGGGCACTAGGCATCTTTCACCCCACTACCACTATCAGATTAGAGCCATAAAGGCACTAGGCATCTACCACCCCACTACCACTATCAGAAGAGCCATAATGGAGACTAGGTATCTACCACCCCACTATCACTATCAGATTAGAGCCATAAGGGCACTAGGTATCTACCACCCCACTACCACTATCAGATTAGAGCCATAAGGGAACTAGGCATCTATCACCCCACTACCACTATCAGATTAGAGCCATAAAGGCACTAGGCATCTACCACCCCACTACCACTATCAGATTAGAGCCATAATGGAGACTAGGTATCTACCACCCCTCTACCACTATCAGATTAGAGCCATAAGGGCACTAAACATCTACCACCCCACTACCACCATCAGATTAGAGCCATAAAGGCACTAGGCATCTACCACCCCACTACCACTATCAGATTAGAGCCATAATGGAGACTAGGTATCTACCACTATCAGATTAGAGCCATAATAGGGACTAGGTATCTACCACCCCACTACCACTACCAGATTAAAGCCATACTGGAGACTAGGTATCTTCCAAACCAATACCACTACCAGATTAGAGCCATAATGGAGACTAGATATCTACCACCCCATTACCACTATCAGATTAGAGCCATAATGGAGACTAGGTATCTACCACCCCACTACCACTATCAGATTAGAGCCATAATGGAGACTAGGTATCTACTACCCCACTACCACTATCAGATTAGAGCCATAATGGAGACTAGGTATCTACCACCCCTCTACCACTACCAGATTAGAGCCATAATGGAGACTAGGTATCTACCACCCCACTACCACTATCAGATTAGAGCCATAAGGGCACTAGGCATCTATCACCCCACTACCACTATCAGATTAGAGCCATAAAGGCACTAGGCATCTACCACCCCACTACCACTATCAGATTAGAGCCATAATGGAGACTAGGTATCTACCACCCCACTACCACTATCAGATTAGAGCCATAATGGAGAATAGGTATCTACCACCCCACTACCACTACCAGATTAGAGCCATACTGGAGACTAGGTATCTACCAAACCACTACCACTACCAGATTAGAGCCATAATGGAGACTAGGTATCTACCACCCCATTACCACTATCAGATTAGAGCCATAATGGAGACTAGGTATCTACCTCCCCACTACCACTATCAGGTTAGAGCCATAATGGAGACTAGGTATCTACCACCCCACTACCTCTATCAGATTAGAGCCATAATGGAGAGTAGGTATCTTCCACCCCACTACCACTATCAGATTAGAGCCGTAATGGAGACTAGGTATCTACCAACCCACTACCACTATCAGATTAGAGCCATAATGGAGACTAGGTATCTACCACCCCTCTACCACTACCAGATTAGAGCCATAATGGAGACTAGGTATCTACCACCCCACTACCACTATCATATTAGAGCCATAAGGGCACTAGGCATCTATCACCCCACTACCACTATCAGATTAGAGCCATAAAGGCACTAGGCATCTACCACCCCACTACCACTATCAGATTAGAGCCATAATGGAGACTAGGTATCTACCACCCTATTACCACTATCAGATTAGAGCCATAAGGGCACTAGGCATCTAACACCACACTACCACTATCAGATTAGAGCCATAAAGGCACTAGGCATCTACCACCCCACTACCACTATCAGATTAGAGCCATAATGGAGACTAGGTATCTACCACCCCACTACCACTATCAGATTAGAGCCATAATGGAGACTAGGTATCTACCACCCCACTACCACTATCAGATTAGAGCCATAATGGAGAGTAGGTATCTTCCACCCCACTACCACTATCAGATTAGAGCCATAATGGAGACTAGGTATCTACCACCCCACTACCACTATTAGATTAGAGCCATAATGGAGACTAGACATCTACCACTATCAGATTAGAGCCATAAGGGCACTAGACATCTACCACCCCACTACCACTATCAGATTAGAGCCATAATGGAGAGTAGGTATCTTCCACCCCACTACCACTATCAGATTAGAGCCATAATGGAGACTAGGTATCTACCACCCCACTACCACTATCAGATTAGAGCCATAATGAGACTAGACATCTACCACTATCAGATTAGAGCCATAAGGGCACTAGACATCTACCACCCCACTACCACTATCATATTAGAGCCATAATGGAGACTAGGTATCTACCACCCCACTACCTCTATCAGATTAGAGCCATAATGGAGACTAGGTATCTCCCACCCCACTACCACTATCAGATTAGAGCCATAATGGAGACTAGGTATCTCCCACCCCACTACCACTATCAGATTAGAGCCATAATGGAGACTAGGTATCTACCACCCCACTACCACTATCAGATTAGAGCCATAAGGGCACTAGGCATCTACCACCCCACTACCACTATCAGATTAGAGCCATAATGGAGACTAGGTATCTACCACCCCACTACCACTATCAGATTAGAGCCATAAGGGCACTAAGCATCTACCACCCCACTACCACTATCAGATTAGAGCCATAAAGGCACTAGGCATCTACCACCCCACTACAACTATCAGATTAGAGCCATAATGGAGACTAGGTATCTACCACCCCACTACCACTATCAGATTAGAGCCATAATGGAGACTAGGTATCTACCACCCCACTACCACTACCAGATTAGAGCCATACTGGAGACTAGGTATCTACCAAACCACTACCACTACCAGATTAGAGCCATAATGGAGACTAGGTATCTACCACCCCATTACCACTATCAGATTAGAGCCATAATGGAGACTAGGTATTTACCACCCCACTACCACTATCAGATTAGAGCCATAAGGGCACTAGGCATCTATCACCCCACTACCACTATCAGATTATAGCCATAAAGGCACTAGGCATCTACCACCCCACTACCACTATCAGATTAGAGCCATAATGGAGACTAGGTATCTGCCACCCCACTATCACTATCAGATTAGAGCCATAAGGGCACTAGGTATCTACCACCCCACTACCACTATCAGATTAGAGCCATAAGGGCACTAGGCATCTATCACCCCACTACCACTATCAGATTAGAGCCATAAAGGCACTAGGCATCTACCACCCCACTACCACTATCAGATTAGAGCCATAATGGAGACTAGGTATCTACCACCCCACTACCACTATCAGATTAGAGCCATAAGGGCACTAAGCATCTACCACCCCACTACCACTATCAGATTAGAGCCATAAAGGCACTAGGCATCTACCACCCCACTACAACTATCAGATTGGAGCCATAATGGAGACTAGGTATCTACCACCCCACTACCACTATCAGATTAGAGCCATAATGGAGACTAGGTATCTACCACCCCACTACCACTACCAGATTAGAGCCATACTGGAGACTAGGTATCTACCAAACCACTACCACTACCAGATTAGAGCCATAATGGAGACTAGGTATCTACCACCCCATTACCACTATCAGATTAGAGCCATAATGGAGACTAGGTATTTACCACCCCACTACCACTATCAGATTAGAGCCATAAGGGCACTAGGCATCTATCACCCCACTACCACTATCAGATTATAGCCATAAAGGCACTAGGCATCTACCACCCCACTACCACTATCAGATTAGAGCCATAAAGGCACTAGGCATCTACCACCCCACTACCACTATCAGATTAGAGCCATAATGGAGACTAGGTATCTACCACCCCACTACCACTATTAGATTAGAGCCATAAGGGCACTAAGCATCTACCACCCCACTACCACTATCAGATTATAGCCATAAAGGCACTAGGCATCTACCACCCCACTACCACTATCAGATTAGAGCCATAATGGAGACTAGGTATCTGCCACCCCACTATCACTATCAGATTAGAGCCATAAGGGCACTAGGTATCTACCACCCCACTACCACTATCAGATTAGAGCCATAAGGGCACTAGGCATCTATCACCCCACTACCACTATCAGATTAGAGCCATAAAGGCACTAGGCATCTACCACCCCACTACCACTATCAGATTAGAGCCATAATGGAGACTAGGCATCTACCACCCCACTACCACTATCAGATTCGAGCCATAAAGGCACTAGGCATCTACCACCCCACTACCACTATCAGATTAGAGCCATAATGGAGACTAGGTATCTACCACCCCACTACCACCATCAGATTAGAGCCATAATGGAGACTAGGTATCTACCACCCCACTACCACTACCAGATTAGAGTCATACTGGAGACTAGGTATCTACCAAACCACTACCACTACCAGATTAGAGCCATAATGGAGACTAGGTATACCACCCCATTACCACTATCAGATTAGAGCCATAATGGAGACTAGGTATCTACCACCCCACTACCAC